>NC_048595.1:203294283-203594283 GCF_003668045.3 Cricetulus griseus | reverse complement strand
AAGTGGTATGAAGTTAGTGCACATAAATAGATTTGGGTTTCATTAAGATTTAGCACGCACTTAACATTAGCCATGAAATCAGAGCAGACTTAGTAGAACGTCCAATTCTGCAAAGGTTATCTTTAATTGCTTTCTTGGAAAAATTTTATTTAATATGCAGAATCCAATAAAAATAATTTCTAATAATAATTCCCAGTAGCCACAATATTTGCATTTCAATAAACTTGAGAAATCAGGTATGGCTATATTTGCAGTGTGTGTTAAACGGCATGATTATAATTTTAATCACCTAAACACTAAGAAGACAGATGCCTTCCCATTAGCTGCAGTTCATTGACAAGGAGACAGATTTAAATATTTTCTCTCTAGCTTTGGCAATGTCATGATTGGAAAAACAGCACAAATACTGGGTATTGCCTGTTCTTCTCAGTGTAACAGTATATACTGTCTTCTTAAATATCTCATAATCCTATTCTCATCTAAGGAAGAACTCTGAAAATCTGACGGCTAAATATTTACACATCAACAAAAACCTTCCTACAAAATTGAAAGTGCCTAGAATAAATAACAGTTTTCTTTTTGTCATCAAATGAGCAAATACTGTACTAGATACCATATTCACAAGATGCACTGGATATTCATTGTTGATCACTCTTAAGGATTATGTCCCGTCTCAGATTTAAGACTTCAAAGTGGGTCATTAAAAGAGAGGAATTAAAATCTGGCATACTGCAGCCCTGCAAACATGACTTCCTTTCCCATCTCCTGTGGAAGCATTTCATCCAGTGATGTCCCTAATCAGCTGATGGAGTAGTCTCCTAGGTGGCATTTCTGCACCATGCTTGGGTTCACCAGGCCTGGCTGCCTGCTTCTCTGCCTAAGGAACACCGAATCTCTTTGATGGCAGAGTGGTTAGAGCTGAATATTTGTATATTTGAGGCCCTAACAGCATTCCTGAAACATCACAGCTCTCCTCTGAAGAGAAGGAATTGAAGCCAAACAAATGCTTTTTCAAAATACAGGGCTCACTCCCACTTTTAATGCAGGTATCAAAAAAAAAGAGGAGGCAAGCTGCATGGTAAGTCAAATTTTCTCTCCATGAGCTGAGTCTGTTAATAATGAAAAGCACAGGCCACGGAGTCATGGATCCCACTTTACTGATTCCTAGCTAGGTCACTGTGAAAAGTCCCTCGGTGTCCCTAAGCCTCAGTTTCTTCAGTGTAGATGACACCACAGAAAACTGTGATGGATAACTGAAACAATAGAAAATACTAAACAATAAAGACAACATGCCCAACAAAGTTGATATAAAATTAGCATTACTATAATCAGGTTTTATACACATACAAGTTAGGCATGTAAAAGCATGTTTTGATGTATAATATAAACTGTTCAATGTGGGAATCAACTGAATATTCAAACATCATAACCAGTCAGTTACAATCCAGAGTATCTGCTTTGTTTCATAATCACAGAACAAAATGGGAAATAACTGATAATTATAGCAAAATGAAATCCTGAATGCAATAAATTCTACTGTGCTCTAAAAGCCCATAACTTTACATCGCTAATGGAGATGTTAAACACATTTAAAACTGGAAAGTCATTTCTGTCAAGAAAGATTTATTTATACAGTACACTGGCACTGCTGGCGGGGTGGGGGGAACCCACATATTTCATTATGCCTGTATATAGGTAACTGAATTAAAAACTTATTTACATGCACAAATCCCAAGAGGGAGGGGGAGATGTCATTTACATTTACCTGTACCGATGCTTATAACTTATGGACCCAAACTTGCTGAGTTTTCTTGACAATGAATTTGACTCTGTTTCTGGCATTCTAATTAATTTTAAAAAGAAAAGCAAAGACTTATAAATGCAAGTACAACATTTGAGCACAAAGCTATACAGAAAACGATTTAATAGACATGGCTAAAATATTTTACTTATTCTACATACTAGGAGGGAAATAATAGTCAGCTGTTATTTTAAAGATGTATTTTTTAATTCGTGTGTGCATGAATGCATGCTTGAATGTGTGTGTGTGTGTGTGTGTGTGTGTGTGTGTGTGTGTGTGTGTGTGTGTGTGTGTGTGACACATCCACATGAGAGCAGGTGCCCACAGAGGCCAGAAGAGGGTGTCAACACCTGGGATAAGGGTTAAAGGTGGTTGTGAGCTGCTGACATGAGTTCTGGGAATTGAACTCAGGTTCTCTGCTAGGACAGCAAGCTCACAGAACTACTAAACCATCTGCTCAGGCCAATAACCATGACCAGTTACTTTAAGCTAAATTTAAAACACATCTCATTCATACTTTCTGAGATTCTCTAAGAAATGCCAATGGAGGGGTCCCCTTATTCTTTCTTATATTATCTTGGGAATTTTGTCACTATTCTAATTTACTCTCATGTGAAGGTTGAATGGCAGCCAATCACATCAGATGTAGTACTGGTTCACTCTTTATACAATATATTCCAGCATTTCCCACCTCAGGGCACTTTAAATAGACACCACCATGGAGAGATCCTGGGCCCAGTGTCATTGATTGTGGGGAAAGTCTTAGGATTCTGGATCACCTCTTTCCCCTACTAGACCACTGTAGACTGTACTAAGGACTGGTTTTTCTTTTGAGACAAGGCCTCACTACATAGGCCTGGATGTGATGGAACTTGATGTGTAGATCAGGATGGCCTGCAACTCACAGAGATCTGCCTCTGCCTCCCACGATGGGATTAAAGGTGTGCAGCTGGCAGGATTAACAGTCATTTTTGGAATACTCCAGTACAAACAGTATGGCACTAAGGGGAAGAATCCAATCTTGAGTCAACAAACAATGTGTTATCAACTGAAGTTGGTTTTGTTGTTGTTTTGTTTTGAACATCACAACAAAAGGACATGAAATGATTTAAAAAAAAAAAGTGTAATGATTCAAAAAGTGCACCTACGAAGCCAAGTGTGATGGCGCATGCCTGTCCCAGAATGTGGGAGGCAGAGGCAGGAGGATTACCCAGCTGCACTGAGACACCTCACAAGTGCTTCAACTGCAGAACAGTCACAGCCAAACACCACGGTTCCATCCACGTCACACAGGTGCTAGGTGATTCTGAGCTTTTTACACAGCTTTTAAAAACTATCCCTGAGTAAGTACATATGCAGATGATGCAGCACACGTGTGTGTGTGTGTGTGTGTGTGTGTGTGTGTGTGTGTGTGTGTGTGTGTGTGCATACCAATCCGAACATAAGTACGTATGAAGATGTGGCACACGTGTGTACATATGTGCATTAATACAATCAATAGGATAAGGAACTGAAACATTGAAGAAATACTTCTACATTCACAGAACACAACGCTTGTCGTGAAAATCAAGCGGCACCTTCATTCACTGTAACGGGGACAACGTTCTGTTAACAAACCTAAAAAATGTATGATGCTCCACACTGCACTTCCAGAGGTGCTTGCAAGCAGTTTTGCTTCGAGCTTCAAAAAAGAAGGAGGTTTCGTTACACTGCAAGAGACAGGGAGAGAACAGCGATTACTGGTTGTAACACTCTTCAGAGGGCAGCCCTCCTCAAGGGTTGAAAAATCCGGATGAACAGAGATTAGCACCAAAAGATAGCTATTTTTAGAAGGTTGCATTAAAAATGATTTTCCACTGTCTATAATTATGAAACACAACTTCTATTTAAATCTCAGTGCAGTCACCTTTATTATCTCCTTCTATGTTGTCTTATGACTATGGATAATTCAGGCAATGGCACAGGAATCCTGCAGGACTGTCCATCATAAGTGGCCACTTATACAGAAAACACTGATTGTGGAATTCAGTTCCTAACAAAGAGGGGGATGTCCACACATCCAGTCCTTAACCCTACCACTTTCAGAGATGGAGAAATCACACTTAAGACTCTGTCTAGGGCATCTCAGGAAAAAGCAGCGAAAGGGGCAGCATCCGCTACACTGAACTAATAGGTGGATAAAATTAAAGTCCATGATAGATGCAGTGTATCATGCAACAGGTATACAAAAAATTTTAATTGCTATTTTAATCTAGTGGTTATTTGATATATAAGAAGCTAAGACCATGAAACTCTATTTTTGTGTTTGTGAAATGCTGTTTTTAATAACTAAACAGAAAATCAAGCAAAACAGAATAAGCACCAGAAGCTCTATGAAGTTATGCATTGATAATATCACTGATAAATCACTGATAAAATCAAACGCTAGCTTCAAACACAGCAATTCTTACAGAATGAGTTTCTTATGAACTCATAATATTGGCAGTGCACAACAGTAACTGGAATATCCATTCTCAATTTCAACAAGGAATGTCATGTTTGTATACATGAAGTTCCCCCCAAGCCCAGCTGGAATGATGCTGCCTAACTTAGGAGTGTGTCTGTAAATGTGTGGCAGGAGCATGGCCACACAGTCACGTTACAGCAAAGCTAGCCCAATACCAAAACCTTATGAGGTGAAGGAGGAAACCTAGGGAAATTCTCAGGGATTCTGTTTAGGTGTTACTGTGTGTAGACAGCACCTGGGAAAAACTGGAGACAATGGGCAGTAGGGTCAGGACAAGATATTAAGTAGAAACGCCCACAGAGTGCCAAGTGAGCCAGTAAGCACACAGGTGCCCGTGCAAAAGAGAGGTCACATTTCCTGACATAGCACTGTTCCCTGGGAATGTGTAAGATGGCTAGAAGAGAGGACAGGTGTTAAAGGTGAGTCACAGGACGATGCTTGTGAGGTGGGTCAAAAATAGCGGGAGACGGGCGTCACAGAGGCTGGGAAGAGAGAACACAAGACACAGAGAGGCCAAGAGGCTCTAAAGGCAGTCACTGCTTTCCGTAGTGAGGCTGCCTGGTGACTCTGTATGAAATGGAGGACTGCAAAAAGAGATGAGGGGAATTCAGAGATGTTAGAACACCTTTTTCCTGACAGCAAGAGAAACTGAGGCTGGAAAGGAGCAGAGACTGGAGCAAGGCAAGAAAGTCCAGGCTCCCAAGAAGAGAGAGACAGGAATGCTGAGAGAGAGCAATCACTTTCCTTCCAGTTTTCTTCTCAAAAGCACGGGCTACTCAAGGTGAATTCACAGTAACAATTCAATCCCTCCCTGCTGCCATTGTCCCCACTTCCCATCTCCAGGCTTGGCCACCACTGGATTGTCCTAACTATAGTGCCCAGGTCACTCATTTCAAAGTTTGCCTGTGAGTGCATCCTACAGGGGTAAGTTACTAAGGAAAAAGGAATGCCAGGCAGGCTGCCTCTCCCTATGCCACACATGGGGACAGGCCATCTCCCTGCCCTTCTCAACAATGGGAGCACCAGGCATGGCAGTGCACACTGGTCTCACCATGATGGCAAACAGGAGCAGAAGCCGGTCTCTAACACACTCAACGTTTCAGCAAAAGCATCCATTACGAAGATACATAAAGCCAGGAAGTGGTGGCGCATGCCTTTAATTTCAGCACTCGGGAGGCAGAGGCAGGAGGATCTCTGTGAGTTTAAGACCAGCCTAGTCTACAAGAGCTAGTTCCGGGACAGCCTCCAAAGCCACAGGGAAACCCTGTCTTGAAAAACCAAAACCAAAACCAAAAAAACAAAAAAACAAAAAAAAAAAGAAGAAGAAAAAGAAGATGATGATACATAAGTACCTAAGTCAAATTTCCAAAAACTGTAATTACCTGGCACCCAGATTTCCCAAAGTACAGGGGAGATTCAAAATTATCCAGTCTTTAAAATGAAATACATTTCTTCTTCATTCCAAACTTTGCTTGGATTGTTTTTCACTCTATCCTTCACATGTCTGTATTATTTCGCTTTTCTTATTGAAAGCCAGTTAAGGGATGTCTAATTCTTAATACATATTTTAATCTATCAACAATTAATGAAAAGATAAAAGTCACTTTAACTCCAACTGGAACTTGGTTTTTCTCAAGTTTTCTTGGGCACAGACAGAGGAACAGAGGAGCCTCCCACAGGCATCCTAATTGCCCCTGCAGTGAACAAATGCAAATGCAAACTCAGCCTCCATACACAGAAGGCTTAAGACAAGCTGCCTGTTTTCTGTTGCACTACTGCAGAATGATTCAAGTACCAAAGGAAGACTAGTGGTACTAGAGCGGGAGCCAGGTACTCCAGTACCAAAGAAAGGTCAGGGTTACTAGAATGAGAGCCAGGTATTCTGAGTAAATCCTGTGTACTTTTGTCATGTGCTGCTGGCACCAATGAGCTGACAAGGCACTTCGGGACCATTTCAAAGCAGAAGTGGCCATTCACACATTTCCAGTCATCATACTCAGCAGTTTAACTGAAGAGAGCAAGCCATCATAAGTAACAGCTAAAATTCCCTACACAGCATCCAAAGCTTGCTAAGTTAGAGCAGCACTCAGTCATGTTGCAAGCAGTGCTGCTGTCTGACTCTGTTCTTCTTGGTTGATAAGTTAACCGAGCTTATGTCCTTTTTTTGTTTGTTTGTTTTTTCGAGACAGGGTTTCTCTTTGGCTTTGGAGGCTATCCTGGAACTCACTTTGTAGACCAGGCTGGCCTCGAACTCACAGAGATCTGCCTGCCTCTGCCTCCCGAGTGCTGGGATTAAAGGCGTGTGCCACCAACACCCGGTAATGTCCTTTGTACCTAAAATATAATGTGGACGTCACTATCCTTAGGTTTCTAAGAAGAATCAAATGGTGCATACCCTTGATTGCGTTGTTCGTGAGAATTCAGAACCTGGATATATCCACAAATTCCCAACTAGGCACCTTTCATCTTCTTGGCCCCTTTGCTCATCTTTGCTGGCTGTCTCTCTTGGTGAGCTTAAATTGGGGGAGGGAGATGGCTATTTGCTTCTGAAGCTTGGGCTGTCACTGCTGACAGAATCATAGCAGCGGTTTACACTGCAAAGACAGAGCTGCTTAAACATCCCAGATCACTCCATTTTCTGTCTCTCGAGCCTGTGATCTTGATAAAAAAAGCCTGCGTCAGAGTCCTGTGTTAACCAGCTTCTCCTTGTTTCTAAGAAGACACAGCCACAGGTGGGTGTCTAGCCTTTCCTCAGCACATTCACAATGCTATCAAACACTTCCCATATCCAAAGTCACCAGAAGTAACTCCAGATATATAGGGGGACAATGAGATCATGGGTAAAGGCATATAACCTGACTTCAATCCCTGGGACCCACATGATGGAGGGAGAGAACAGACACCCCCCAAGTTGTCCTCTGACTTCCACATGTATCCCCACAATACATACATACACAAGCACTCACATATACAAATCCGAAAAGATACTCTTCATAGGCCACTGGTGAGCAAAAGAGATCAGTGTTTCTAAAGATGGTAAGATGTGGTCATTCTGCAAATACCTGGAGACCTGTGGCAGAGATGCTTCCTACCCAGGCCTCACTGAGGAGTGAGAGAGGTTCAAGAGAAACGTAAGGTTTGAAATACTATAGGTATTTTTCCATTCAATCTAAACAGTATTGTATACTTTTAAACTTACTTTAGACATGAAAGGAGAAACAAAAAGAATAAGAAACATAATAACAATTGACTAAAATAACTTTCTTCTCAGATACTCATAAAGCAATGCCAAGCAGTGAAACTGGAAAACACACGCGTTCTTGGGTTGGAACACATTCACATTCACTAGAGATACAGATTTTAAGTAGATGAGGAAATTCCATCTCTCAAATGGTGAGATTGAATGGCTACTGTTTTAAACACTGAATTCTGCTGGCATTCATGAGACATAGGGCACGATGTTTGTTTCAATGGCTTTCATCATCTTTCATTACTCTTTCCTCAAGTTCAAGCCTGAATTTTAAAAATGCCACTTTTGTTATGTTGTGGTTGTTGAAGTGAAGGTATAGATATCTGGTAAAATATTATGAGTTTTTCTTGAAAGAATTACATTTACATTTAATGGTCGTTGATAGTCTTCACTCTAAAAATCTTATTCCTTTTGAAAAAAATGTTTTAATCTGGGGAAAAAAATCAACAAAAGAAGTAACAAATAAAGCGGTGGTCTTAAAGATGTAGGCTTCCTCCAGTCCTGGCACAAGCTACCCAAAGGCAAGGGTGGCAAGCACAAGGTGATCTTGTAAGAGGCCATGTCAGGGACCCAGTGCCAAGACAGCTCCAACTGAGAAACACAGACTGGGAACTTATCTCCTGCCAGCTTTGGACTAGGTCCTTTGTCTTCTAAGGCTTCTACAGGTAGACGGTCCATATGTCCCTCATTCACCCCCCGCCCTCCAACACCCCCAATGGTGGGGAGGGACATAAGTGAAGCAATAAGAGTGAATTGTCCAAAGCTAGCTAGTCAGTGGCAGCCTTGAACTTAAACCATGGCATCTAACCACAACTCCATCCTAAGTCAGAAAGACTGGAACAAAAATGTTACATGGCATCAGGGTCCAAATATTACCAAGGGCCACACTTCACAATCTATATATCAGGTGCTTTCACACCGTGGATAGAAATGCAAAATCATGTAACTTTCAGCTGGGGAGGAACATACAGAAATGTCGAACAAAAACCTACATAAGCACTTAGCCTTTGGCTGAACAATCCTGTTCCAAAGAAAAGATGACACGCATGCCACTCCAAACACACAGATAGACAGTTACTGAGTGAAGGAACACAAAATATTTTAAAACTACCTAAACATTCGAACACATACAATGAGCTGTACACTCTGTGGGACTTCCACCCACTGAAGGTTGTAAGAATGAGGGAAAATGTGAGGCTCAGTGGAGGAGAGCTTGAGTAGCATATGCAAGGCCCTGGGCTCCACCTCAGCACCACAAAAGAAAAATGATTTAAAAAAAAATACTAGAAATCTCCTGATGAACTGATAGTTATTTCTAGAAGAAAAATAAGGAGAAATGTACAAGTACTTTCATACCATGCAACCTTCTAGTTAAGGAAGAGTACTTCGAGGTCATATGTGCCCCCCCCTCTCTCTCTCTCTCTCTCTCTCTCTCTCTCTCTCTCTCTCTCACACACACACACACACACACACACACTTACCTTTACAAAAAATAGGGAAAACAAACTAGAAAGCAGTGGAATTCAATAGCTTCAAGGAAAGGTTAAGAAAAGCCTAAAAGAATATGGAGTTTGTAATGCTCCTCTGGGTGTATCTTTCTGTACAGATTCAACCTTCAGAAGAATGTTAATCTTCTGCATATTTAAAACATAGACTTAAACAAGCAAGAATGTAAGGCAGAGGGAACCATAACTGGAAATAAATAACCCTAATTAGATTTTGAGTCTATATACACCACAGCAGTGAAGGAGGAAGAATGGAATGAAGGGAGGGAAGGAGACAGGAGGGGGGCAAGCCAAGTAAACTGTGAACACAAGACCGTGTAGGTCCTTGGTCTTCACATATGTGTGAAAGAATTGCATATGGGTAAAAGAACTGCAATTTCAGTGTTTTGACCAAAGCAACTCTAAAATTATTTGATATTAGCAAATGACTAAATGTGTAGCTACTAGAAGCAAAGGTTCTCATGGCCAAAGAAAAGACATAAAATATGAAATGAGAAAGGCCTGTATGAAGAAGACTCATAATTTCTCAACTCCATAGGAGCGCAATATACACGTAAATGCACATGTACATATGTATATCTTTATATTTCATGTATATGTATTTGGGCAGTGTTTGTGCATACTATGCATGCACAGATTCTCTAGTCCTGACCACTGAAAAGCTCAAAGTCACTGAGGAGTAATCGTCACCCTCTAGCCAAGATCTGGACCAACGCCCACTGTGAGGCAGGCACCAGGGATCCTTAGAGATGTGGCAGATACTAAGCTGGGGGCAAAACAGACACAAGATGCATCTAAAAGCAGAGCACACTGAAGGGGAAAAAGTTCCACAGCGATGATGGGAACAGGTCCAAGGAGCACAGAGGCCAGGCTGGGGGCTCCTGATCATCAAATCTAGGAATTCTTGATCACCAGAACCTCCAGGTGCTGGAATGTATCATACATTGTTGAGAGGGAAAAGGGCTAACGAGTCAATGTCAAAGACAGATGAATAAATGAAAGGGAGAGAGGGAAGGATCTTACCTGCATTGGAATGCTGGGGTCTGAAGATAAATGTAAAGGAGGAATGGGAGAACCAGGAAACCAGCATTTTCCATCATTACCGTAAAAGAGTGGATTAGGTAAAAAATGCCCAGTCAATGCTAAATACACAGGAAAATTCTGACATGGAAGTTCTTGCACTGATTTACTGTTTGTCTCCCTGTGGACTACTTACTTTCTAGCTTGGGGGATGGGTACCCACAATAGAAATTACACATTGACATTACAGCCAGCAGCTCAGACTTAACAGACAAGAGCCAGCAGATGGTCACTGTGTGCCTCCAGATGTGACACCCCGAGACAGACACCGCCCCACCAGTGTGACTATATAGCTGGGAATGTGTGATGCACTCTAACCACAAAACATCAGAAAAGCATGAAAGGAAGATTTTTGCTTGACTACAGTAGGGTAAGGTTATGTTTAAAACATCCATGCCATAAAAGATAAAGGAATGCTATGAAAACATTCCAGACTGAAGGGAGCTGGCTAGAGTTTATGACATGGGAGAGACATGGATCATGGGGGATATTATCAGGTCAAGCAACAAAGTTAAGAGGATTTGCAGTAATTTTGCCACAGTGATATTATATGCAAGAACCCCCGTGTATGTAAACCAACCTCCTGGGTTGACCAATAGTGACCAACCACTCCGGGCCACCATCACTTCCTGTGTACGCTCTCCAAAGCTCCCCCAAGTTCTGCCAGAAGGTCTGATTAGTCCTGGCTGGGTTGCCAGGAGCCCTTTGGTCTCACATCCCGTGACATTAATCTTAGCTGAGTTTAGTATCATGATGCAGTGTACATAAAAGTACTCGCTCTGTCACTTACAAATATGCTTCCTATTATAGGCTTGGTGATGGGGACTGCACCTTCTTACTGTTGCAAGAGCTCAGAAACTTGATTCCAAATTCTCCCCCAATTTTTATCAAAATTAGTATGCCAGGATAGGCTAATGATTCTCAAATTCATGTATTGTGCTGATTCTGGTCCTGAACTCTAAACTCATAGAGCTTACTTTTTATTCACTATCTATCTCTACATAGATGCCTGGAAGAAATCTCTATGCATTCACCCAAGGGTTCCTGGGCTTCCTCCCACATGGGTGCTCCCCACAGAGCCTTCCACTGCCTGTCTGACGATGGCTCCATCTCTCCTGCCTCTCAAGCCAAACACTGTTAAGTACTGAGGACTCTTTCTGCCCACATCCAAAGTTAAGTGCAGAATTAGAGCCTCTCAGGCCTTCAGCTGAGAGAGGGACTGCCATCCACTTCACTGACGACGGAGGATTAGAGACACAAGCACCCTCCAGACTCAAGGAAGCCTCACACTGCTAGACCAGCTAACACTTGCAGACGTTCTTACCAACACTGTTAAATGGAAAGCAGGAATAACAGAAGCAGATGAGCTATTTTCACTAGAAAAATATATCCATTATACAGCTATAAAAGTTATGAGAATTATATTAAGAACTCATGGCTGTTGGGTATAGGAGCTCATCCTGTAATTCCAATACTCAGAAGCTGAGGTGGAAGGATTGCTGGGAGTGTGAGGCCAGCCTGGGCTACACATTAGGGACCCCCCCCAAAAAAAAGCAGGGGGAAAGCTAGAGATGGTTTAGCATTGCCTTGAGTTCAGTTCTCAACACCCATGTCAGGCAGCTCACACCTCTTGTAACTCCAGCTCTACAGAGATCCAATGCCCTCTTCTGTACTTCACTGACACTGGCATTCACATGTACACATACCCAAATACTACCGTACAGTACACAAATGCATGCAATTAAAATGAAACAAACCATTCAGAAAAGCAAGCATGCAGGGTGTGGTGGTGCACACCTTTAATTCCAGAACTTGGGAGACAGAGGCAGGCAGATCTCTGTGAGTTCGAGGTCAGCCTGGTCTACAGAGTGGGCTCCAGGACAACCTCCAAAGCAATACAGAGAAACCCTGTCTCAAAGACCAAAACAACAACAACAACAAAAAAAAAAAAAACAGAAAGAAAGAAAGAAAGAAAGAAAGAAAGAAAGAAAGAAAGGAAAAAAAGAAAGCATACATTTGCAATAGCAGTAAGAAACTGTAAAACACATAAAAACAGAACATACAAAACTCCAAGTAGACACATATAAGAAGAAGGGAAACCTCTATGATACAATATTAAGTACAAAAGGATAGAAATGCTGAGCATAGTGCCTTACCTATAATTCCAGGACTTTGGAGGCAGAGTCAAGAAGACTCGTGATTCTAAGGCCAAATGGCCCACACAGCAGGGATCGAGGATTTACACAACTGTATAGGGATAATTTCTCCATATATATATATATATATATATATATATATATATATATAATATATATATCCATAATGCATTTATGCCAGCGAGGGAAAAAAGATCTATAAACAGTCATACCAAAATGTTAGTAATCATTACCTCTAAATTTTAGGATACTGGGAAATACTGATTCTCTTCTTTGTGTTGTATTTTCCGTATCTTCTACCACTAATATGTGAAAACTTTATTCAGAGTTTACGCTTTCCGTGAGGAGTAATTTAAACCACAGTGCACTTTGAAGTGTATATAATGCATGGAAGTGTCTCTGAACTTGGCCTCAAAGCATTAAGCACACAGAATTAAGTCTCTTTAACCAGACAGTGGACCAGAAAACCAGCAGACTAAGCATTTCAGCCATTTCTCAAGCTGAATGAGATTACTGTTCCAGGTGATGGGTTTTAAGGGGCTTTTTAATTCAATCTGTGATTACAGTTAGGCCTCCATGATAATCAACTTAATTCTACCATTACGCAAATCACTGCTTCACAGAGAGGAACCCTGGTGGAGGGGAAAAAAGCAAGAACTCTCAGGAAATAGAATATTTTGGTTAAATTAATGTTCCTATTTAATAACAAATTTAGGACAAGGCATGGTGTCACAAGCCTGTAATTCCATCACTTGGGAAGTAGAGGAAGGCAATCAGGAATTTAAGGTTATGGCCAGCTTGGGCTATAAAAATGCTATAGCCAGCCTGGGCTATAAAAACAAACAAACAAGCAAACAAACAAAAAACCCCAAAAGTCTCTGCAGTAACTGACCAGCTTTGGCTCCTTATTTAAAGGTCTCTGACATCTGTAGGCTTTCAGGACTCAGGACAGTGCGAATGTAATGACTCAGGCTCCTCCCAACATCTACTCTATGTCAAAGCAAGGAAGGGACCCGAGCTGAGTGGAATGTTTGGGGACCAGCTGGCATCTGGAGAAGGTATCACAGAGACTGCCACTGGGGAGTGACACAATGACACCAACATGGCTGATGTTTTTTTGGCTGGTAATAAAGCTGTATAAGAAGCTGAAGGATCAGGGGACTGGCGAGCTTGCCAATTTCTTCTCCCAAGACAACAGAAGAAATGTTAAAGCAGAGATAACGCACACAGGGTTAAAAGAGAGAGAGAGAGAGAGAGAGAGAGAGAGAGAGAGAGAGAGAGAGAGAGAGAGAGAGAGAGAGAGAGAGAGAGAAAGAAAGAAAGGAAAAGTAACTCACAAAAATAGTTTAGGCATAAGGGGAAGGACATCCTGAATAACGGGAATACTCCCACGGGAGTCCTAGCCCCCGGCCAGCACCTCCTGCCAACCCTGATCTTTAATGCATTTAGTAGATGGGATTCTTTGTATTAATTCATGTGGACCCCACGGCAAGGCAGGGAGAAAACTACAAGATCTGACAAACTAGCTTCTCTACTTCTCAAATGACTCAATCTACTCATACATTAGTGAATCTTTTAAGACTGACATACCTAGCTAGGAGTTTAAGAACTAAATTAATTCCCACCCCCACCTCCCCCCTCACTCCCCCCCTCCAAAAAAAAAAAACTACAACTAAGAGCTTGTATGCGACTTGGGGACTACCATCGTGTGAAAAGTCTAGGATCTCCCATCCCCACAAGTTCAAATTCACCTCAAAACCTGATTTTAATTTCATCAATAATAACAGCCAATATTTTCCCCCTAAAGGAAGAACAGGAGTATCAGAGTTTGGGTGTCTGCAGTACGCCCCAAAAATCAGGTCATTAGCCTCTTCACAGATATTTCAGAAGAGTCTCCACAAGTGAAACCCTCTGCTAAATACCATGTCCCCAATCCTTGGGGCTGCCCCACTGTGCTGACAGCTCCACGAGTGGTCATAAAAGCACTGGTTTACCTAAAATCTTTTTAGCACCCCCATGCAAAAAAAGGTCCGTTCAAAGCTTGTTGTATTAGTACACACCAGCACTTGGGAGGCTGAGGCAGGAGGATTATTGTGAGTATAAGTCTACCCTGGACTACACAACAAGTAAAGGCTGAATAAGCAAACATACCCAAGATCCTGTCTTAGAATTGAATTCATGACAAGAGTGAAAGAAGTCAGCTCAGTTCCATACTCAGTTTTACTCTGCATAAGAGACAGAGGAATAGGCTCCTCCTTTATCATCTTTTCACCATTTCCCCTGAATGGGTTGCACTAACAGCACAAAATGCAGCATGATTTTCACAGACAGATCAAAAGGAATCGTTCGCACCCTTGCCATCTTTGACGGGGGCTTCTAAAAGCTACCTTTGAAGGCATGAAAGCCTTCAGCCAGACACAGACATTGTACCCACTGCCGAAACACTGCCAAGTGCCATGAGGTCAGCAGGGCCCACTCCTTGACTTCCGGTCTCCTTGAATGCGTCCAGAATTTCCATACATTTTGTGTATCAGGATCAGCAAGTTGAGAACGGTTGTGTGATACCCAACGGGTTGTTTTGTATACTTTACAGCAAAAATGAAGACGCATTTCTGCAGTTCCACACAATCCACACCTTTCAGATCATACGGACCCCACCTTCACAGGCGGGACTGAAAAGCAACTTAGAGAAATAATATAGACCACCAAATTCTCTCCTCTGCCTGAAAAGGTTTTGCTTTCTTTTGCTAAAACTGAAACAACATTTCCCTCATCACGCTTCCTCTTCCACAAGAAATGTGTGTGTGACATAATTAATCTGGTCCTCCATGGTCACAGCTGAGGAAAGTGTGGTAGCTTCACTTCACAATGTCTTTTAAGTTACTAATGAGCAGCTGAGCCCCTCCCCTTCACAGTAGAGCTATATGCTCACAAAACTTACATCTTTTCCCAGGACTCTGAGTTCAAACTGGGTTTCCTTGAAGTGCACCTTTGTAATCCGGGGCCTGAAAAACAAAGCAGACAGCGTTGTGGTTGCCGTTTTCAGAACTTCCTTTTTCAGAATTCAGAGGGGTGTCCAGCAGGAAAAGATGGAGAAATACAGCCTCTTTCATGTACTATTGAGGACACAGCAGAGCATCCCTGTACCTGGACATCCTCCCTATGCTGCTCCAAAAGCACACATACGAGCTTGGAATCTCCATGCCCTGAAGGTACCACCTTCCACACATACACAGGGCCACAGTTACCCAAACCCTCCATTCCTTCCCCAGTTAGAGCTAAAACTCCTGGATCCAGGGGCCACCAGCAAACACAGGAATGGGTGGGAAATCTTACTATATAGTTTCCATGGGCAAAAGATTCCAGAACAACCACAACTGAAAATTACAAAGAAGATATATACATTCATAGCCACATTCATTAACTTACCTACTTATTACTGAAAAGATACGTGATTTTTATCCCAGGCTCATTGGCATACAAGCTCCCAAGCCCAATGTATATAGTACACAACTTTACACTAATTCTGTCCCCAGGTTAAACTTACCAGAAATACTTCCCCACTTGCTTTTTATTCTTATAGACAACAACACCCACTGGAGTTAATCCTAAGAAATACTCAGACTTGTTTTCTCCCTGAAAAAACAAACAAGCAAACACATATATTCCTAGGACCATTAATTTATAACTAAAGAAGTTCCAGGTAAAACTGTAACTGGCCATACACACATAATTTGTTAGAACAGTTTATACAATTGACAATAATTATATTGTAAAATAATTAAAATATAACTAATATTGGATTTAAGTTTTGAAAGACATTAAACCAAAAAAGTAGCTGAACCGTAATAGAAACTAATTTGATGCTCTTCTCCTCCCCAGTCCTTAAGAATCCTTCTCTAAGCATCAATCAACACTAGTGGCTTCAGTTCATCAAAAGAAGCAGGAATGACAATCAGTCCAATGCTACGTATGCAGTGGTGCTTAAGCCCAGGTGGAATCACCATGCAGCCTATAAAGTACTGATGAGGATGAGCCACCAAATCACTTACCTCAGAATCTCCAGTGACAGAGGCCGAGTGCCAAAACACACAGGGGTTTCAAGCAATTTTGTAGCCACACCCTGAGACCCACTGACTTCTACCAAGTTTGCTTTCAAATAGTTTGTCTCGGTTTTGCTCTCTGATGTAGGTAAAGCTAGGCCCAGTTTACTAGTGTAACAAGCCTCATGAGAAATTTCAGGCAGCTGCCTGCAGACAGAGGTTTCAGTTTCCTGAGGTCTACCATGGTCCTTCCTACCTCCACTTGTAACTTTAAGACTGCTCAAAAATTGAGAAGTGTGAACCCCTCTCATAAATCCTGGAGAACATTCATTTCCAGGTAGGGACAAATCTCAAGAAATAAAAGAGGACCCTGAAATGACAGAGCCACAGGCCAGGAGGGTGCCAAGAACATGCACAGAGCTGTCCTCTGACCGGTCTGCAAGCAGAAGACACTGCTCCCAAAAAACCCAGTAGCTGTCAACCTTCACCACTAGGAACCATCCTCAGAGGGATGGAGACCTAACAGATCGGGGTTGTTTCCCACAGATTCTTACCACCACCACCCAAAACCAGAAAACCTGATTAGGAATTAAGATGAGCATTACTAAAAGCACTTTGAAGAAGCCTTTATTCATTTCCTGGGGGGTGTATTTTTAAACACCCCAAACCTACCAAGAGGCCAGTAGAGAACACAACTACTTCATGGAGTTTTAAAGATACCTTCCTCCTTCCTTCTTTTTCCTTCCTTCCTTTCCTTCCTTCCTTTCTTTCTTTCTTTCTTTCTTTCTTTCTTTCTTTCTTTCTTTCTTTCTTTTTTTCCCGAGACAGGGTTTCTCTGTAGCTTTGGAGGCTGTCCTGGAACTCGATCTGTAGATCAGGCTGGCCTCAATCTCACTAAGATCTACCTGTCTCTGCCTCCTGAGTGCTGGAACTAAAGGCATGTGCCACCATCGCCCAGCTTCTTCTTTCATTTCTTTCTACGTGGTCCAGGCTTGTCTGAAATGTGAGACTGTCAGCCTCCACCTGGGAGACAGTGCTGAGATAACAGAACTGTGCTACCCAGATCTTACAGGTGTTCTTAAAGTCGGCAATGTCTCATTCTCTAATGAGACCAGCATCTATTATCAGGGGACTCTTAGATTCTCGGGGTCTGTAATTTCCATTATCACATTATTAAACAGGTACTCAAGGATGCTTCTAACTGTAAGAGTAATATGAACCAGGAACAAGGACAGGTGCCTGGAATTTCAGCACTCCACAGGTAAAGAGTTCAAGCCAGTCCCGGCTACACGTCAAGACCCTGAATAACTGACTGAGAAGTATTTCAGGTTTCTTGTTTCAGAAAACACTAGTTAGCTAAAGATATGCTATGAAATGAATGCAGGAATGAAAATATGAAAGTGATAAAGAGAAATGTCTGAGAGGGTGGGGCCTGGCTCTGGAACACTAATGTGGATCTCACTTATGCTCACTGACAATAGCTGGCAGGTTTCCATAGCTACTGAAGAAAACTGGCAGAAACATTTCCATCCATGTGATCACTCTCCTGTTGACAGAATACTGTCCATCAACCTAGATCCACCAGCCACACACCAGGACTGTTGCCCAACACCTACTTTACCTGGCAAGGAGCTTTACTTTTTTCTTCCATTAAAAAAAAAAAGCAAAAAAACAAACTATTTTTAGAAAGTCCTCCTATTTTCTATCCAATATCATCAATTATAAACTGATTTTAAACTGTTTTGACATTTAGCTAAGCCCTTTGGAACTCTTACCCAGATTGTGTTTGCAGGCCCATGTTTTCTACATGTGGAAGTATAATCACAGGCTTTTATGCAAAACTCATTAGGGTTTGATCCCAGTAAGAGCTGCTTTGAGTCTGAGAAGCACAGGAGGAAGTATTATCTGCTTGCTACACAAGGGGACAGGACAGCAGTTTTCCCTTTTGGGAGTCTGACTTTTTAACAAAATGTCATCAGCCTAAAATGTTTTGCATTAATTAACTGTTACTCACATAGACAGGGTGGAGGTCAACACCGTACATCTCCAGGGATTTAGCAGTCCTCAAGTAATTCAGCTCAGCCTCAGCGGGAGCCTGGCCCCTAAACCCAGAAGACAAACAGATTTTTTTTCACTCTAAGCTACTCCACTTAGAGAGAGGAGGAGGCTTCAGTGTGTTCACTAGAGAATCAAGACCCTGCACTGATGTAGAAGATAAGGCTTTGGACTGGAGGGAGAACTTGGGTGACAAGAAGTTAATAATTATATTAAGTTAATTTCATTTACCAAGCCCATTTCTGCTCATTATGGTCTATTCCCAAATTCTCGGTATGTATTAAAACTTCTCAGTTTCCAAAGCTCCCAGAGAGATTATTGAGACTATAAGCATTCAAATTAAAAAGCAGCCACTTCCCAAGGAGCAAAATGTCACCACGCACCAGCACCAGCAGCTGTGTGTCAGAAGCAACAGGAGCTGGCACCACACCAGGCAAGGAGTGGCAGGACCCCACTACATGGCAGGGGTCACACCAACAGCCCCTGAGCACAGGTGCGGTTTGGAAGCACATTAGTTAACACACAGGAACCGTAAAGTGCTTGTGGTTTTTAATAAATGAGTTTAGAAATTTTCCTACAGCCTTCACTGGTGCTACTTACTATCCAGTGAACGCCATTTGCTCTTAATGAGGGTGAGCATCTGCCAGAAATCTCCATGGACGAATGGGGGGGGTAGTGTGTGTGTGGGGGGGCTGATGGCTAACAAAAGATAAAAGCTACTAAGAATGGAGAATTCTAAAAATTGAGACTCGTTCTCTGATGCATTCCGTCACTTCAGCCCCTGTGCGCTTAGATGAAAGCCTAGAAGAATGTTCTTTGTAAATTGGTCATAAGAAAACTACCGAGTTTTGATCATGCTTTATTCTTAGAAAAAAAGATAACTGGCCACACTATCACATAAAACATGTACAAAGACCTTTTATCCAAAGACCCATAATTTCAAAATATAGTTGTACTTTGAAACTCTTAATAGAATTAGTATTCGCAGACCGTGCCAAACACACTGCCCTTTATAATGTGTAACAAGCTCTCTCTTGTTAGCATCCACTTCAGCAAAGCCTTAAAATGAAGGATTCTATTTTCAGGCCACAGAGCATCCTAGTGCATGCTAATCCAAGATGGAGAGTCGGCCCCTCTGATTGCTATTCAGCAACTCACTTCTGCCTCTACCCACTGAGGCAGATCCACTCAGCAAACATTTTTGTTGAGCAGATTAATTCTACATTTTTTTCTTAACTATAATAGATCTGAAACCAAGTATATTCAAAGGGGAATGTTACACAAGAAGTAAAAAAAAAAAAAAAAAAAAAAGCGAAGTTAATCACTATAGAGGATTTAACCAAAATAACTACAATTAAATTATAACTTCAATGCTCTGGGCTATTAACTGCAAATCTTCCCAGAGGAGCATGTGGACTCTCAAGGTGCGTGCAGGGTTAGCATAATAACTGCAGAAGCTCCACACTAGTGTCTTCAAGAGCACAGAACTCACTGCTATGGCCTAGGCAGGCTTTTCTGCTTCTAATTCTAAAGATGTACATACTTACCAGAGGGCAAGTATTAAATACACAAATGCCTGTTTAGGATTTCACAAGATAGTAGTAATGGGGAAAAAAAACTACAAAACCTAGCTCTTACAGAATGGCTCTACCTGTGTAAAATCACAAAACATAAATCTATAAAAAATTCAATTTTCTCTATGGAAATTATATAGAGAGGAGAGGTCAGAGGTCATTAACCAAAACTGTGGTGTCTTTAGGTATTGGTCTTTATATTATTTAGATAGCTGGTATTTTCTTTTTTTTTCTCTTTTTAAAAATTTTATTCTGGGATACAAGGTTTCTAATGAAAGAATTTGGGCATAAAAATTAAAAGGTAGAATCAATTCATCTAAATTTACCTTACCTGTGAACAACAATAATGTACACATCGGCTTGTAATGGCAGAAAGGTGTGATAACATATGTGAGGTAAACTATGTGCTATTTGGTTCAATTTAGCCATTCACAAGGTCACAGACTTTTAAAAAATATATTCTGTATATAATAAATATAACAAATTTTATTTGTTAATGAAAATAAAAATACATGTTGTCTAAAAAGAATTAAAGTCTACTCTAAGTTAATAATCAATAAAATAAAAAGCAACTACCATGGTCTAGTCATTTAATTTGCTCACCAAAGAGAAAAAGATTTCCATGGGATATTATCAGCAATTCCATAATTAAAAATATTTAAAATATGATACATAATAAAATTTGATACTGAGGTGTACACACTTTACTAATACATTTCTTAGTAACGGAATGGGCTTTGTTCACAGGAGAAATCTCTGCTCTGTGGATATCAAGAGTGGATAGCTGGTATTTTCAATGAGCATTTATTATTATAAAAGAAGCAAAAGAAAAAGAGCATTCGGGGCACAGGTGAACTTATCGATGGAAACACGCTATGACTGTCTTAGCCAACAATGATGATGGCTGACATAACATGAAGTATGATCCTACATTAGAGTCTTATGGATCCGTTCTATGGCTTCTTCCAGCTCCTCCTTCTGGTCAGGAACAAACCGGTACTCTGACACGTACCCTGCAGTATGCTTATAAGGGTCATGATCTCCAAGTTCGGCTGGAAAACAAAATGCAATTTTATTCATATAGTTTTTGCCTTAACTATCACAGGTAAGGGCATTTTAGGGAAATGCTTCCAAAAATAAAGGAATTTTTCTAGCATGCTTAAACATATTTCTTCAAATGCCTTATGGATTTATTGATGTAGTTAACTACTAATAACTTTGCTAAAACATTACTAAAAAATACTTCTCTAAAGACATGGGTGTGGTATAAACAAATTAGGATTTAGAAAATGAACGTCTTTCTGCTTCCCCACAGAGTCTCTCATTATTTTCTTTCAATTATTCTTATCAGTGTATATGAAATATAATGAGTATGCAATTCTGAGAAATATAGCTACTAGAGCTTAGGATATGTATTCTAGGAACACTGGTGATGATCCCAATATATCCGCTCAGACAGTGAAACCAGAGCAAGCACAGCATTCAGAGCAACCATGCTACATGTGATGCTCCCAGAAGCACACTACAGTCCTAGGTCTGTCCTTCCACCATTAGCACAAAGAAGCAGAACAAAACCAGAACATTCTGATCAACTTCTTCCTGTAATAATCATCTAAGGCCAACCCAGTTCATCTAGTTGACATTCTACCTGGGATACTTATTCTAATCTAACATCTAATCTACTAGTGTCTCGAGAACAAAAACCAGGCTATCTGATTGTTCCCACACCAAATTTGAAATATGCCCAGAAAATAAAATTACATGTGAAAAAATTCCAATATTTTCTCCAAGCATTTCTGAAGCAAATATACTTAAGTGGAACCTACCCTGGATGGCATATGCTCCTAGCTGAGCAGCAATGTTGACAGGGCAGGGCAGCCGGCCCTGAAGGGCATCTTGCTTCACCTGTAAGAAAAACTGATATCTAAAAGAGAAATGGAAAAAGGAGATTAACAATCTCTGATGCTGCTCAGACTTGAAGCTTCAGGCCCTGACCAGCAAGAGAAAACCCAATCATCCTTACTTAAAAAAAAAAAAAAAAAAAAAAAAAAGCAAGCCACTCCCACCCCTCTGTGAGGAGTCTACTGAATAAACAGGGAGGGCACCAACCAAGGCACTTCATATGGCCTCACTGAGTTACTGAAGCCTCACGGAAGACCTTCCGGCTTGCACAGTGGCTCCACTGCTCCATACATCTGTAGCCTTTCCATGCTACTTAGTTTCCTTAAAGGCCAGTCACCTCTCAGCTCTTGGGATTGGGAAAGGTTAGTAACAACTCATGGTGTCAATGAGAAGATTAAATATAATGTCACCATCACCAGTACTGCCACTGTCAGTACTTCAATGAATGCCATTCTCAAGAGGAAGAAATTACAAGGATCCTACCTGTATTATACATATCATCTACAAGACTCCAAATCATGTGTACCAGACAAAATCAACATTGTAGTATATTTCTATTTATCTTCCCACTTATCAAGACCTTGCTCATTGTTTCAGCTCTACTCATTCCGTGATACTTTTTATAATCATAGTGCCAAGAAGTGTTTTGCAACCATGTAAAGACTATAACACATTCTTTGTATTTTACATACAATAACCTAGAAAAAATGAGGTCAGCACTGCTATCTTCACTCTAAGATGAGCTAAGTGCCCAAGATCTCACAGCTAGTTAATCAGCAGAAACAGAACTATAGTCCAAGAACTTGGATCCCAGACCTCTCTCCCAATCAAGAGATTCTATGTGAGCTGGGGGATGGCTCTGCTGGTAATGTGCTCACTGTACAAGCAGAGTTTGATCCCAGGAACCTGCATTTAAAATATCAGACACTGTGGTGTGCTTATAACCAGCTTTCAGGAGGCAGAGAAGAGCAAATTCCTGGAGTTCTCCAGCAAATCAGCCTAGCCTAACTAATCAGGCTAGTGAGAGAACCTGTCTCTAAATTCAAGGTGGACAGTGCCTGAGGAGTAATACCCAAGGCTAATCTCTGGTCTACACACAGGCGTGAGCACGCGCACACGCGCGCGCGCACACACACACACACACACACACACACACACACACACACACACACACACACACACACACGGGGTTTTGTGACTCTGATTAGACCATCCAGGCTTCTGTCCCCACTGGGAAGAGAAAAGGCAGTGGGTTTATGAGGCAGCATCACAAACCAGCACACCATATCCAGCTGCTGTCACTACCGTGCCCACACACACACACCTGCATCCTTCAGGCTGCCCTGTAATTTCCCTTCCTTTTTGTAAGGTGATGTTCAATGTCACTGGGAGAGGCAAAGACAAGAAAAATAAATGGATTCTAGAAACCATCTGTGATAAATCTCTTCTCCAACTGCCTACAGCTACAGCCCTATGAGGAAATCCAAATGCTAGAGGCCACACTGGTCATTCCCAGAAGACAGCTATCAAACTGGAATGCCTCTGCAGGCTTAAGGCAAAACCTCCCTAACTGGCTGCTGCAGGAGCTGGCACACTGGTCTCAGGTGCCCATGTGAGAGAAACCTGGGAACAATGGAAAACCATCCCTGGCATCCACATTCAGTCATAAAATAAGTGAGAGTGCAGCTGTAACAACACCCTCCTCTCCCTCCCTAACCCGGGACCCTTGAATGCTTAAAACCTGGTCTGCCTCATTCACATTCATCCTCCTTCCAGTCTGCTTAAGCTCAGGAGCACCTTTCCAGAGGGAGAGGACTGCCCTCCTTCTTTTAAGTTCACAGGAAAATCACCACACGGAACTGATGGGAGCTAGGCCTTTACTGGGTCACATGGTCACAGGGAGCGTGGTCCTGCATGCAGCTACAGAATGGAGAATGAACCAAGTGGGTATATCCAGTTTTAACATACAGATGGCTACAGGACTATGGTCTGGTGACTCACAGCTAAATGAACACATACGGCCAAAAAGGTTCTGATTAATAGTTTGATAAGCCTACGGGCAGTTTGTGGGGCCACTGGTAATGGGACCAAGATCTATCCCAAATGCATGAACTGGCCTTTTGGAGTCCATTTCCTATGGAGAGATACCTTGCTCAGCCTAGGCACAGTGTGTGTGTGGGGGGGGGGAGCGGAGGGTGGTCCTGCCTCAACATGGTGATGGGACAGACTTCACTGTCTCCTCCTGGGAGGCCTTACCTTCTTCTCTGAGGAACAAAAGCAGGGGTGAGGGAGGGGAAGGTGGGGGGAACAGGAGGAGGGGACAGAGGTGGAACTGGAATTAGCATGTAAAAAAAAAAAGAAGTAAAAGCTTTACTATCACAAAAAAATTAGTTTGATAAGCCTGGAAAGCCCAACTCAGGGCTCCACATTGATCTTTTTCTATTTCTTGAAGCAACAAATGAAAAAAAAAACTGTCATTTTCTCCACTTCAGCTACCCTACCAATTACTGAACATTTACACTGTTTGCACTGGAATCAGTACTATGCATATTTTAACTTACTATATTCTTCCAATCATCTCTCTATAGAAATACTAAAACCCATTTACCAGAAGAGAACTGGCTGAATGGTAAAAGAGGTCCAAGCAAGATATATGAAATAGTATGATATCTATTTACACAGGAATCCTGTAATTGTTATATACACAAAAAGCTGATTTTTTTTAAAAAAAAGTTACATAATTTTCTCAAAATCATAAACCAGTTAGAGGCAAGATTATATACATAAAAGTTTTCTTTATCTTACATTTCATATAAAATTATGTAAAACTTAAAAACCAATACTGAGTAGGATGGAACAATGCTCCAAAGAATAGAATCAAGAGAATCACTCTATTTGGGATTTCTGGTTACTCTTTTGACTCTGAATTCGTGGCAATCCTCCTGCTTCGGCTTCCCAAGTGCTAGGATTCCAAGCCATGAGACACAACGCTCAGCTGAAACTTAAACTTGAAAACACTGAAATCTGGCTTCCCAATACTGGCCACAAGACAGTTTCCTTTAATAGCATATAAAGGAATTTTGCTTTTGAGTTTCGTTTTACCTTTCAGCCAGGGAGATGACTCAGTGTGTAAAAGTACTTGCTGAACAAAAACTTGGTGCCTTGAGTTCCATCTCTGGAATCCACCTGAACAGCCAAGTGATGAGGTAGCATGTATCTACAATCCCAGAATTACTACCACAAGATGGGAGCCAGAGACAGGAGGGTATGCTGGAAGCCAAGAGTGCACAGCACAGCAGCCCAAACAAGAGATAACCTGCCTCAGAAATAGAAAGACTGGAGAGATACCCTTTCATACATACACATGCCATGATACAGACAGATGCACTGCACTCAAACTCTCTCTCTCTCTCTCTCTCTCTCTCTCTCTCTCTCTCTCTCTCTCTCTCACACACACACACACACACACACACACACACCCCAAATAATCAAAGTTATTCTATTCAATCAGTCCACTTTTTCATGTCTATTGTATTACAGACCTGTCTATGGAGCAATGTAAACATGCAAGTAGTCAATGGCATCTTCCTCAGGCTAGCACATACTGGTCACATATTAAATGTGCCTGTAGTTTACCTACATTTAATTATGATTTAGACCAAAGAGAAAAAAGTCATAATCACCATCTATAAGTCAATTATATCACCTAGTTCTTGTACAATCTGGTGAGACACCCGAGGGAAAATGGCTATAATTGACAAACTCTGGGGAATAAACATTAGTTGATTCTGAAGAAAATTTTCTATTCCCTATTAATAGAAGATAGATGCAGGTAAAGCAATGTATTATAAACCTTTGGTCTTTTCCCTTATCTTAACCCAAACATTATGGGAAGCTAACACTATTTAAGTGTAACGGCACTGTACTGTCATGACAAACACAGGGTGGACTAGTAAGAATGCACATCGATTAACCACTTACATCTCCAAACATATATCATGCCATCCAATACTTACAAGTCTTTTGAGGCAGAGTCATCGGAAACGATGGACTTGCACCATTCTTAAACAAAACGTCCCTTTGCCACTCTCTAATGGGTTACAGATATTGAAGCATTTTTACAGATCTTAGACTTGGTGACCACCGTGGAGATCTGATACTTAAATACCTCTCCTCTCAGAGCTACACGAGAAGGGTGTGTGCGGCTTTTCAGAGCAAACTGAGGTGGGTCGTGTGGAGGCAGACATCACACAGTTCTAAAGATGAGGCCTGCATGTGGCAGGTCAGAGTGGGATGGGAAACCCCAGTGAGTCCAAAATAAGAGGAAAGAAAGTCTGCACTGAAAGAGACAAGAGTGCAACAGGGGGTGGGGTGGTGGCTAGGTCGATGCAGGGGCTGCTGAGCAAGCATGAGAGCCTGAGTTCAAATGCTGAGCACCTACATCACAAGCCAGGCACAATGGTGCCTTCCTCCAACCTCCCCCCCCCCCCCGCTGGGTCACAGAGGCAGACACTTCCCTGGGACTCGCTAGCCGGCCAGTCTAGCCAACAAATGAGCTTCATGGTCAGAGACCTCGTCACAAAAATGAAGACTGAGCAGGACACCTGACCCCTGACCTCCACACGTGCACACACACGCAAGCATATGCAAACACAAAAGGGTGGAATAAAAGGGGAAAAAAAAACAAGCTATCTTTGTTGATATGATTTCCAGTTTTTCACATAATGTATAAAGTTTTATTTCAGTCCACAATATAAGTTCATTAAAAAATTAACTATCTGAGTTATGACAAATGCTTTTGTTTTTGCAGCCAGTTCACTGGTCAAGTTAAGTTCAACAGGACACTGATGCCCCCCTTCTCTTTACAAGGCCCTTTCAAACGCTTGTAGGGACTATTTTGGTAATCGATCTAATCAATACCAATGAGTAACTCTGTCTTTACTGAAATACAGTTTTTGGAGATAAAGGTGAACTAATACATTATAATACTGATCTTTTCTCTCCCTTTTTAATATTAAAGTAATTATCTTTTCATTTCCTGAAAAGATAAATGAAATATCTAAACAGTTGAGATATTTCAGCTACAACTAATGAAAGGAGAATAACTGGCTTTCCAAATGTGCATTCGTATACATAAAACTAGCACCAAAAGCCCTCCCTCCGCAGATCAAATGACTGCTCTTACACACACACAAAGGCCAAAGGCACGCTCAACAATCACAGGGAATATCCTATCACAGCACATGCAGAATCTGTCATCGTATCACCCAGGCTCCTGTCACTTTTCCAAACACATCTATCGTCGGGCATTGATCTGCCTCATGCAAGGCTAAAACTTAGTCTTCGAAGCAGGTGCATGACAAGACACTGCTCAACACACATAAGACATTTAACCCCGACTTGTAATTCACTTCTAATACAGCCTTTCATACACAGCACATTACTCAACAATAACAATAGTTAATACTATACCTGGTTATTTCTTCTTTTAGTTTACATGGATCCTCGGCATAGAATTTAATACCAAAATACAAAGTATATGGAGGTCCAGCTTCAAAAAAAAAAAAAAGCAAAAACTAATTTTATTTCACATCATAATCAAAGTTGCATTGTAATATGTCACAATTAGGAATTATATTCACATATGGAGAGCACATTATATATGAAAAACATCTATTTCAAGAAGTTGACAGTTCATTTACATACAAATTATATTTTAAGCTTTAAATTCTCACATCAAATAATATTAATACTACAATTGCCTTTAGGTATATTGTGTACGGTGTATCCACTGACATAATTTGTGTGTGTGTGTGTGTGTGTGTGTGTGTGTGTATGAGAGAGAGAGAGAGAGAGAGAGAGAGAGAGAGAGAGAGAGAGAGAGAGTGTTAGGGTCTTTATGTAATTCTGGCTGGCCTGGCTGGCACCTGCCATGTAGACTATGATGGTCTTGAACTCACAGAGATCCACCTGCCTCGGTGTCCCCAGTGTTGGAAATAAAATACCCTTATGTGACATCATGCCCAACTTCTATATACTTTTAAAAAAAACCATTGATGAGTTTGAATTTAAACTGTTTGCTAAAATGGAAGGTTCTTTACTTAAGGGAAAAACAGAATTAGAGGTTGGGGAGATGGCTCAGTGGGTACAGTATTTGCTATACATACAAGAGGATCTGAGTTCAAATCCCAATTTCAGTGCAAAAAGCTGGGTGTGGGTGCACACATTCCTGTCGCCCCCCCCCCCCGCTACTGTGTAGGGCTGACAGATGAGTTTCTGGAGCTTTCTGATTATTATTTTCCTTAAGAAATGCACAGTATTATAAAAATTTTAGCTACTCAATTTGCAGCATACTGCTACTTCCCAGCATTTGTCACAGTTTATACTTCCTTGTGTATTTTTCCTGGGACAAACAACATATATTAACTGCCAGTCTAGCTCCTGGTTCCATTGGGGTCCTGTCTCAAGGGAATAAGACGGGATGAGAGAGTGGGACACCTGACATCCTCTTCTAGTCTCTGCATGTAGGCACATGCACCCACATGTACACACACGCACACATGCACACACACATTCACACACACACACACACACACACACACACACATAATTACATTTATAAAACATCTCTAAAGATACAAGAACACAAAATGGAAAAGACATGGTTCAAGATTAATGAAAGCAGGAAATGAATCCTACGTGCGCCTTCATTTACACAAACACAGAAAACAGTTAAGGCTCAAAATACCACAGTGTTACTGGTTCTTATATCTGATTGGACAGTCTATGCACAACTTTTATTAACTTAAATTTTCCTGTTATTTATTATTGAAGGAAGGAGGTAGACAGGAAGGAGAGGTTATTTTCATCATCAAGAATGCATATTAACAAATAAATGATCTTTTAAAGCCATCCACTTCTCACATCAACTGTCAAGAAGAAGTTTTTGTAGACTTCTCTGCAAAAGGCTGTAAATATGCTGAGCAGCAGAGGGGACCCTGTCAGTGAGTCACAGCCATGGGACAATGGACCAGCCCCAGCATATTCAAACAGGTGGAATTCTGTATGTGCTGGTGTGCAGAGGGACGCCAGTCTACAGTCCTGGCACCTCATAGGGAAAAAAAGTTAATATATGTTTTTTGTCCCAGGAAAAATATACAAGGCAGTATGAACTGTGGCAAATGCTGGGGAGTAGTAGTACACTGTGCACTGAGTAGCTAAAATTTTTATAATCATGTGCATTTCTTAAGAAAAATAATAATCACAGAAGTCCTGTGATAGCACAATATCTGCTTTGTTCTTAAACTATCCTGATTTTTAAAATTCATTTATTTTTATGTGTATGAGGGTTTGTCTTCATATACGTGTGCATACCACGTGGGTGTATGGGTGTCTGCCACCTTCAGAGGTCAGAAAAAGGAGTCAGATCCCTGGAACTGGAGACAGACTATGGTGAGCTGTTACGTGGGTGCCAGGAATTAAACCTCTGTAAGGACAGCCAGTGCTCTTAACCACTAAACCATCTCTCCAGCCCCGTTAACTATTCTAAATAGAAAAATACATGCACACATATGTGAAAAAGATACTCCTTATCCATTTACCACACACAAAAGAGCAAAATCTATAGACAACAAAAACAAACTTTAAAAGTTCAGAAGCAAAGCCTGGAATTGCATTTGCATAGGTAAATGTAAAACAGTCAACACACCATGCAGGAATCTGGAGGTCTCCTGGGTACTGTTATACTACAGCATGCTGTTCCTAGAAACATTTATTTCAGAGTGAATGGATGTGGTCTGCACTTAAAACCTTGAACATCCAAGCTGGCAGTAACTATTAGTTGAGCTAATATGCTTTGTTTTTGTCTTGAAGCAAGGTCTCATGCAGCTCAGGTTTCCTGCTATACAGCTGAGGTTGATCTGAAGGCCTGATCCTTTTGTCTCTACCTCCCACCTCCATAGCCTTTGTTTTAAAGGTTTTTTTTTTTTTTTTTCTTTAACTTGGTGCTCCAACTGATTGCCAGTGTTGCCATTGATTATTTTGCCCAACAAACACAAAGCATGCCATGTGCCCGGTGAAAATAGCTGACACCACACAAAAATGAAATCTACTTTCATTTTTAGTTAAATAAGTGAAGTTGAACTTAAATGCTGAAAGAAACAAATTAGATCAAGCAATAAAAATAAAGTTAATTTATAATATACAAACCATGTTATGTACTCTCCCAAAGCCCTATTAACTGCACACACAGGACATCAAGAGCAAGCCCATGCCTCTCCCTTCATCGCTGCCTGCCTTCATGAGTTATTTCTTACCACTTAGTGATTTTTTAAATCTACATTTTAAAACCTTTGCTCTAATTTCCTATCAGCACTCCATATATTTGGTTTTTATATGAATTTTATGCATATTTCTGACAAACATACCCCTCAACACAGACACCAGGGAGGCAAGACTATTAAATATTTAGAAGAGGCAGGAAGTCCACCTATGGCTGATGGTCTGTGTCAATCACACTCTGCCTGTGTCCCCAGGCGGCTGGGCTGTCACCTAGGGGGGCAGGGAGGAGGCAGCATGCCGCTAAGATGCACACAAAGAGAAGAGGCATTCTATAGACTCCAGAGCTGCTTTCGTTCTGTGGAACATGACAGATGACCCCTATTCATCCAGCACAGACATTTCATCTGTGTCCAGTCATGGGCAGCTAAGCAGAAACTTGAAAAACACACAATGAAAAACACTCAGCTTGAGTTAATTTTCTTTAAGGGCTTTGGCCTTTTCCCCCCACATACAGAGGGGCTTGTGTCACTTCATATTGCCCTGTGTGGTGGTGCATCCTTTAATCCCAGCACTCAGGAGGCAGAGATGGGTGCATCTCTGAGTTCAAGACCAGTCTGGTACATAGTAAGTTCCAAGACAGATAGGGATATATAGTAAAACCCTGTCTCAAACGACAAGAGCAGCAACAACAATTGATGAATATTTCATTCTTGGCTAGTCTGGAAAGCACCACAAAGCAGGTGAAATTCTGGGGAGTTGCACAACTTGCCTGAAACCACAGGAATGTGAATAAAGCTTACCAGTTCTTAGTATTTGGTGCTGTGTGGGCACTGTCTTCTACAGTCTGGGAAAACAGACCTGTAGTGCAAACTCTCATCTGGAGCCTAGGAGAAAAAATCTACGGCCCTAGAAATGTCATTTACATGCAAGAATACTTCTAGCCAGACATTTTCTGACTAACTAAAAAATGAGATGCTGATGAAACAAACCACTAACTTAGCAGTATCTGGAATCCATCCATTCAATGGGATCAATGTTAGGAAACCCTTAAAGTGAAGCTAATACCATTTTGTTTTATCAAACAACAACAACAACAACAAAATGTAGGAACCAGACACTGGGAATTCCCCAATCTACCTATCATAGTGCCTTAATGATAATAATAATTTCTGCTTAGTTTAGGGCAAGTAATTCCAGATTTACCTGTGAGAATCTTGGTGACTAGAAATGGCAACCATTTGTATGGCTATTCATACTGACTATGCTGCTTTCCTTCACTATAAAACACGTCATAAATAAAATAAAAAGTCTTTCATGACATATTTCTTAAGATGAGATTGTGTTTTATACATACATCAAGCATTTAACGTTATTACATTTGGAAAAATATTGCTTCCTACAATGCTGTTTAAATAGAATATCTTAATAAGTTGAGCAGAAACTTTGGCATGCTTCAAATTTTTGCCTTAAAATATTTTAAAGACTTACTTCTTTTTATGTGTACGGGTGTTTTGTCTACATGTATGTCTGTATACCACATGTATGTCTGGTGTCCAGGGAGACCAGAAGGCACGACTGGATCTTCTGGAATTGGGGTTACACAGGTTATGAGCTATCATGTAGGTGGTGGGAATCAAACCTGGGTTCTCTGGAAGAGCAGTCAGTGCGCTAGTCACTGAGCAATCTTTCCAGCCCCTGTGTTTGTCTGCTTGTTTTTGAAACTTGTTCTGTAGTGTAGGCTGGCCTGGAACCACTATGTAGCCCAAGCTGGCCTCAACTTCTGGCAATCCCCCTGCCTCAGCCTCTATATTACTAGGATTACAGGTATGAACCACTGTGCTCCACTAAAAAGTTTACATGTTTTATTATGTCAAATTTATTTTAAAATAATTACTCCTGAAATTTTTCTGAGTTTCTGATAGTTATTTTTTAATTGGTTCAAATGGGCCAGAGCTATAATTTATAAACTTTGGTGATTTCTACAATGTAGAAATCTGGAGATGTTAACAATGATGCTGGTGTTGAGAAAATCTGTACTCGCTCCTGAGAATCCTGCAATTCTGGGTTTCTAGCTCCTTTCTGAGGTGTGGCTGCATTCCTGTACCAGGATCCATGAAAGTTCACACAACTGATATGATCACAGAGAAAGGGCAGCAGACATAGGAGTCATGGGTCCCTAAAGGCAGAAGGGCCCACTAGGTTCTGATTGACAGTCCCAATTTGAACAAAAAGACTCATTGGCTACAGAGGTCAATCTGAAAGAAGGAACAATTATGCAGACAACGACAGTTACAGAAACATGAATTATTTAATGTCAGTGAATTACACACAAAATGTTTCAAGTTTTTAACTTATGTAATTTTACCACAAAAAATTGTAAAGGATTATTCTTTTGCATACTTAAGTTTGTGCATGTGTTTATAAATAAAACCTTGGGGATGGATATTAAGATTAAAGAATATGTATTTAATTACACCAACTCCCCTAATTAATTCATTTTGTTCATTCTAAAAGCTAACCCCTGACAAGGAATGACCTCTCTCCACAAAGTCTCAGAAACTTTTCATGTCACATGCCCTGAGTCATGATAACAAAACACTCCATAACCCAGGAATAAACTGTTTCCTCTCTCTCTTCCTTAGAAAAGTCACAGCTAAAAACCAAGATAGGGTGTTTGGACACATTCAATAGTATCTGATTGAATTAGCCCCCACCCCAGTGTGGAGAGTCTCACAGCACACAGCCCAAGCATGACTTCCTGGCCCTACTGTTCCCTCGCCGGCACTAAACTAATCACAGACATTTCACCATGCCAAAGTCACCCTCCCCCAAAGTAAAAATTAAATACCTACTGTTGATTAGCTCCTTGTGTTCCGCAAGAGTTTTTGCTGGATCCAGCCAGTACTGTGAGACAGAAAAGGGCAATTATAAAGTTAGATGATGTTCGTCCACATTTGCATGAAGAGTATTTCTGAAGTATTACTCAAATGTCATTTAAATATGGACAAGTAAACAATCAAGCATCATACCACATCTACAAACACACTAGGGAGCATTCTGTAGCTAGAATACTAAAGAAAGAGAAGGGTTTTCTCGGCGGGCATCCAGGGAGAGGCAGGGCAGCGATGTTCCTCAGCTGGACTGTACTCACTGAAGGGCGGTGGCACTAGACATTTACAAATGAGTTGCATTACCTGGAAGACAGCGGCCACTAAGAAGACCCCCTAAGTGTCTTTCCAAAAATCCTCCTTCATAGCCCTCTGAGTCATGTCTCCCCATAAAATGTCTCCAACCACTACACTAGCTGTCCCGTACCCTGTAACAATTGCTACTAGGTATCAGGAAGAAAGCAATCAAATTAGCTCAAATCGTCATTCAGGATCCAAGAGGGGAGTTCAGCTCAGCTGAGGACCTGAATCCTAGAGCACAGCCAGGGGGATGTCTACCTGGACAAAGAACTGAAAAACTCTGCATATCCCCCACAGGGTCTCTATGCCGGTCAGAGTAACTCACACAAAGTCTAGCTGGCTTCCCCACAGCTATGCAACACAGGATCATTATTAAGGTATGAGGCTCACTCTTGGTAACTGGCTTTAGCCCATGTAAGGTATTTGCTTATTAATTCAAATTAACCTTTAGCGAATTGAATTGCAGACAGGGATTGGGAATTCTAGGCCCTGCAGACAGGTTTTCCTTTTTTTTTTTTTTTTTCCTGTGAAACAAAAATCAGTGAAAGAAGCAAGCCTCCAGCCTCAGCTCTCCATTTGCAAGAGAAGTCACATATGCAAAGAGAAGTTCTCATGGGAGGCACTGAAGGGCCCATGGGGACAAATAGATGGAGCCTCTCCATCATTTACCCTAGACAAATATGGAGGATCCACATGCACACCCAGAAGCCTAAATAATTCTCACAGCAAGGGGGTGAGGGGTGCTGACACCCTTCAACCATAGCAAAGAATTCCTAGCACTTCCACATTAACCCTAATGAGATCACTCAGTCGGTGACCCCCACCCCACAATATTCAGGAGAGAATAAAGGACTACAAGGAAAGTCTAGGAGAACCTACCTACCAGTGTTCCCTTTCCTACCCTTGGGCAGACCGTTATCATAAACAGGGGTTCTAATATGTTATGCGATCCCCTTACCTTCTATCTCAAATGATGAATGATAAGCATTCATACTAGGTGCCCCAGTAAGTCATGTTACCACAGCACTAGCCTCAATTCATTCTCACCCATTTGCCACTGTCTTTCAAGGCAGTTCTACTTCTGCAAGAATTTTACAAAGCAACCAACACACAAGTTGACCAACTTAAAATAGAAGAGGCATTTGAATCAGGGACTATAACCAGGGAAGGGCTGTGGCCCAAAGAGGCAGCTTTGGTGCTGCTGTTCACAGGGAAATGCTGGCTCACTGTGTGGAGCAAAGTCAACCCACTCACTGCAGACTCATTCTTCTTTGTATATGAAGCTAAGGATTCTTCCCCACTTTATAAATGGAAACATAAAGTAGACAGACAATTTCTTTCCTTTGGTGTTAAAGTAAAAAGGCTTGAAGCCGGGGAGATAGTTCAAAGGATAATAGCAATTGCTGTACTAGCCTGGCAACCTGGGTGTGACACACGTAACATGGCACATGACCATACTCACATACACATATCATACTCATGCACACACATGGGGGGATAATAAATAAAATCTATTTTTTATGAGATTTAAGTATGCCTATGTATTTCAGAGGGAAAGCTAAAGAAACACAAACACCCACTCGACAATTGATTAGGTTTCCACTGCTACATAACAAATTGTCATCCAAAAAAGTAAGGTTTAGAGCTGGGTGTTGGTGGCACACGCCTTTAATCCCAGCACTTGGGAGGCAGAGGCAGTCGGATCTCTGTGAGTTCAAGGCCAGCCTGGTCTCCAGAGTGAGTGCCAGGATAGGCTCCAAAGCTACATAGAGAAACCCTGTCTCGAAAAACCAAAAAAAAAAAAAAAAGTAAGGCTTAAAACAACACCACCCATTTGTTAACACAGGTCTACAGGTTCTACAGGTCAGTGGATCTCTTTTCTCTGGGAATCACCAGGCTGGGTTCAAGACATCATCAATGGCTGGTGACCCATCCACAGAGCCTTAAGAGAGAGTACTGGAGGCAGATGGCCCTTAGAGGTCAAAGCTGGTCCAAATCCTGGGTTTTAGTTTTAGGACACAAAGAGTGCCAAAGAGGAATGGATGGGATGGGGAGGGAGACTGAAACTATAAGGAGCCAGTGAGAGCAAAGTTTCTAAACTTTCGCTTCTAAAATGATCACAAACTGTCTAATTTTATAGACTCTTCAGTTCAAGGCATTTTGGGTAACAAACTGCTTTCAAATGTTTGTTTTTGGCTGGAACATAAAAGTGGTCTATGCTAATAGTGCACCATGGAGTTCAGTCTGTGTATATACTGTGTCATTTTCTGTTTCCAGAAAAGAAAATAGGGAGGAAGCTTTTATCTTGAAGGGATATGAAAGAATTCTTGGTATATCAAACAAAGCACATTAATGATAATCTGTACAATTTAACCTCTTTCCATGAGAATGATTAAATTTTTATGCAAAAAAGCACAATAAAGTTCCTGTGATGAGACAGAAATTAGTTTTGTGCAAAGCAAAGCAAAGCAAGATCCAGTCAAAGGCCCTTCAATCAACTCCCTGCACATCAGATATGCTAACTACGCATCCACCCAGAGATTGCCAGGCACAAATCTCATTTTATCAAAATGGAAGGCAGAGGTGACAGGGGTCAGACAATGATAAATGCTCCAGAACATAAATAATAAACACAATCTACTAGGTTCCACAGGCCAATGTCCTGAAATGCAAAATCCACTTATGTTCAACCAAGGGAAAGATATGACCTTGGAACCAAGGAGGCCACAGTATGACGGCACTGTCATCACTCATTATCAACAAGCAATCAAACACAGCACATGTATGGTCACACTGAACATACAAGGCTGCCACTCACACCCAAGAGGAAAAAGGATACAGAAATTTGCTACTGAATGTAATGTCCCAATCTTAAGGTTCTGGAGGTAGGCTTTAAGCTATTTAACATGCACAGAACACTCTCTAGTGACACCTTTTGTATGTCACACCAGGCACTGTTCTGGGAAGCAAGATGGGCCTCTAACATCAGGTACTTAGAGCCTATCTAGTGACATACAGACACAGAATTATAATACAACATGCAAAATTGTGCACAAAGTGAATATATACATGATAAAATTACACACAAGGAAAATTGCAAGGGAAATGCAAAAAGACTATACTAAGAAAAAAAAACACTGAACAGTATGTTCAAGAAAAAATACTCAAGATTTATGTATGGAGAAAAAAAAGAACCTCATATTGTTATAAAATACATGTCAATTGTCTCAACTGTCTGTGTGTCTTTCTGTGGTGTGCGTATGTGTTTGTGTGAATACATGTGGAGTACAGACGCCCGTATCAGATATCTTTCTCAGCTGTTTCTCCTGATTTTTATATATTTCATATAAAATATTTTTCATTGAGAATTTCATGCATGCATACTATATATTTTGTTCATATTCCTTTCCAACCCCCCTTAATTTCCCAGGCCCACCTCCCACCTCCTCCCAACTTTGTGTTACACCCTACGTTTTGAGACAGTCTGGTATGGAGGTCATTAACTTGGCTGTTGGGGTCCATAAAAGATCAATTATGATATCTTGGGGTGCAAACCTAAGCTCGATTCCAGGAGCCTGAATCTCACATTGTCCTTTAGATGGTGGCTGGTTAGCACCAGATGGCTTGGCCTCAGTGGAGAATGTCTCCAAGTTTGCATAACATCAGACCTAGGCCCTGGGTGGGCCCACACCTATTCTGAGGGCTTGTGTATGTGCCCAGGGACTAGGGAGAGGGTGGTGAAGACATGCAGTTTCAGGGGTGCCTCTAGGATTAAAGGAAATATTTGATATCAGCTTTATAGATGATAATAGATGTCTTCTGATATCACCCCCACGGTTGGAAAGCTATTTAAGAGGATGCTTGAATAAATCATGGTCTCCAGTCTCCAGCATGGACTGAGAGCCCTTCTGAGATGTCAAGATGTATCTGTCTCGTCCTTAACACTGAAGGGTAGCTAAGTTTCCCGATCCACTCTCTCCCACTCAGGGATGGATCTGGGGCTGTTCGGAGGCTCTGACTGCAGCCCCAAAGACATCAGTCCAGAATAGATGGCATCTGTAGCGTGGGACTGATATATGGTGAACCCCGGCACTTGGCTAGGTGAGCTGGCCGATGAACTCCAGAGATGTGCTTGTCTCCACCCGGCAGCCTGGAGTTACAGGCAAGCCTCACTCTTACCAGCACTTATGTAAGTGCTGGGGATCCCAACTCAGGTCCTCCTGCTTGCACCTCAGGCACTTTACCGACTGAACTATCTTTGTAGCCTTCCTCAACTGCTGTTGAACAAGTGAACCTGTTTGTAAGTGACAACACAGTCCTTTGCAAGGGAGCGCTATATTGAAATTGGTGCTGCCCAATAGCTAAGACATCAGTATTCATGAAGCATGCTGTAGCTTGAACACCGTTTGTCCTCTCCCAACACTTATGACGTAATTCAGTCCCCAGTGTAACAGTGCTGAGAGTGTGACCTTTGAGGGATGATTAGCTCATGAGGTACCACCCTCATGAAGGGATTAATGCTGCTTTCCTGGGGACGGAGGAAGAGGGCTGTTATGGAGCAAGGCTCCTCTTCCTGCTTTGTCGCTTCCTCTTGCTCACCACAGTAGGAGGTCTTGTCAGATGTACCTGCCTCATCTGGGATGGCTGGCTAGCCCCTTGGACCATAAGCCAAACTAAACAATTTGGTATAATGCACCAGTCTCGAGTACTCTGTGATGGCAACAAAAACCAGGCTGGTCAATAACTTTTAGAAAGAAAGGGGAGGAAAGGGCTTAATCTACTTGTTCTAGTCCTTTCACCTGCACAGAGTGAGGGGGAAAAGATAAACACAGATTCCAGGATCACACTGTGTGATGCTAGCAATGAGGGTGTGGCATTTCTGGACTGAGCTTGGGTGTGCTGTCATCTTGCCTAACCAGTCCCAAAGAGAAACAACAGCCTGTATTCTCTAGGAAAATATCTCAGGCAGGCAGTCACTCTCCCATCCTCTTACCCTCTCTGTTCTAAACCCCTCTCTTTAGTGTATATGTAAATTCATAATTTGGACTAGATCCTACTCTGTACAAAAATAGCAGTAAATCAAACACATCTTTCTGCCTTACCCCCATTTCATGCAGCCTGCTTATTAACATAAGCCCCAAGCACCCAGTGATTCAGGAAGCATGACCACTGTCCTCCCTGTCCTCAGTCTTTCCCCAGGATATAAGAGGCAAGCACTTAGGTATCCTCCCCTCCCTGGCCTGTCAATCTTAATAACAGCACTGGTGTAACTAGGAGAAAAATGACAGAGCCTTCGATGCCTCTGACACTCTTGGCTAAATGTCCTGGGCTTCTTTCATCCACCTTGGCTGGTAATGTCACAATTTCATCAATTTTCTAGGTGACAGGCTCAGAATTAAAATTTTAAATTCTAATACTGTCCACTAAATCAATATCCCAACCTTCAGAATATATATTCAGTTCATGGCATAACCATTGCTAACTGTTCATTTGAAGTCTCCTTGGAGTTCTCATAGTATAATGATTCCTTCACAGGCAGCATGCAATGCTGAAAAGCTTTGCCGTATCTCAGGCGGTGATGAATGCAGGCTCACAATTGATCAGTGTGCTCAGTCCTAAAAAGGACATCTGTATCACACCCTGTGAGGCATGGAGACATCACAAAAGAGGTGAAAAAAACATAATTGCCAAAGGAGGAGATGTGACCATGACATGGCTACTGTACTCACGAACTCTCTGCAGTGTAGTGAGCTGCACATGCCACCATGTCATCATGCATGGGAGAAGGACTGATGAGGTACCACCCCTCACTAAAGGAAAGTGCAGCTAGAGATGGATCAATCATTTTCTTCAGTGGTGCAGACATTGATAAATTGTCCATGTTGCAGTTAAAAAAAAAAAAGGCTCCCACTCGTGTAAGCAGCCACAGTGAACTCAGTGGGTCACACACACAAAAGATCAAAGTAGGAGAAAGACTTGTTGGGACAGATGTTTTCAAAGGTAGAGGAGAAGGGGATGAGAAAGGACACTAGTGGGTAAAAATGGCCCAAATCCACTATATACATAGCCTTACTGTATCTGTTTTACAGTGGGTGCACTGACGATTCCTTTAAGAATTTAGGAACGGCTGAGCATGGTGGCACAGGCCTTCAATCCCAGCACTCAAGAGGAAGAGGTCTACATAGTGAGTTTTGTCTCAAAAAACACAACAAAAGAGCTTAACCAATGCTGTGTAGTTTAAGAATACTATGTTCATGTTTTCTAATGCTTTCTTTATCCTTTCCTTGGTTCTGGGGATTAAATTTAGTGTCTCAGATATGCTTCACAAACTCTACCACTGAGCTACATCCCTGCCTTTGTTTTACTTCTTATTTTGAAACAAAATATCACTAAATTGCCTGGCCTAGCCTTGCACTCACTCTGTAGATAGTCCAGGCTGGCCTTGAGTTTATGAGTCTTCTGCCTCGGCCTTCCAAGCAGTTGGGATTACAGATCTATGCCACCAGGCTGCCTGGGTCCTGCTTTCTGCAAACAAAGAATTACCACACACATTTTTTGTTGTTGTTGTCTAAAATAACAATTCCTTGATTTAAGAAGTCAAAAGAGTCTGAGTCACAATAGCCACAAAGACCTCAAGAAATGACAGAACAGGTCATCCTAGGGAGTTTAGGACTCAACATAGTTCACACTTGCCCTCCAAGAAGTCCAGGGCTGTGTCAACAGCTACTTGTTCTCTTCTCAATGCCTCTGGGTACAGATCCCAGGCTCTCTAAGCAACATTAATAGATTATGACTCTAATTTGCTCTTTATGGATAAATAAAGTCTGAGGACCATACTGGAACAATCTCTCAGCATGGACCAAAACAATGGCCTGTCATTGGAGCCATCTGCATAGAAGAAGGGAGCCCCACTGTTCAGCAGAGCTAGATTTCAACAAATCACTACTGGCTCCTTATAAAGTACAACTGCCCCCATCACTTTCACCCTTGGACCCTGGCACCATTCTGAGGATTAAAGAAATAACAATGGCAAGGACTTGCTGAATTTAATTACATCTATTCAAGTGCTGTCATAGGGATCTACTCATTTACTCTCCTAATATATAAACTACCACAGTCACCACTTAGAATGAAGAAGCAAAAACTGAGTAGTTAACTTCTCCAATAGTACAGACCAGTTGGTTCTAAGAACTGATATCCCATTCTCTGGAAGTGTTTGAACAGTAACATAAAACCTTAATTCCAAGATCCTACTCTCAGCTATCAACTCCTATTTCCTCAGCCCACTCCTCTAATAATCTGAACAAAGACATCAGTGATCCCAGTAGGTTTGTATTCCCTTCCTCTGCCCCTCAGTCTGTCCTCACATGCTTCATTAGCCATTACAATTTGCACTTGTAAGCATCTTCAAGTCCCTTCCACATCCTTCCCCTCTGTAATGTCCACTGAGTGGGGACACCTCTTCCTTATGCAGGCACCCAACAATTACACATAACCGAAGGCTCAGACTGCACAACATCAGGATATTAGGTAATGTTCTGAATTAATTCCTTTTCTTGTCATCATGGCCAATACCTGAAAGAATCAATTCAGGGCAGGAGAGATTAAGAGTTAAGAGAGTGGGCTTAAGGTACAATGGTGGTATCACTCTGCAGTGCAGGAACATGAGGTGGTAGCTTGTTACATCTCAGGCAATCAGGAAGCAAAGAGAGCTCAGGTCTGAATACTATGAGCTGTAACTCAAAAGGTCCGCTCCGCCCTCCAGCAACCCACCCACCGAGGACCTATCCCCTAAAAGTCCATTCAAAATGAGCTTCTCAGTGGACTAACCCATCGCTGAAATTAATGCCTTCATGGTCTACACATCAGATGGGAAGCAAGCCTTTAACACATTGGGCCTTTGGGGAAACACTTCATATCTAAGCCAATCAGTGTATCACTTTAAATTCATTACCTATTGCAGTGTCAAAGAGAATCCCACTACATCTTATTCTCTCTACCTGGACATCCCCTTGGCACTTTCTCTGCCATCCTCAAATCCCAACATCTCTTCTACCTTCCATGTGCTCAGTTGAAGGCCTTGGTTATTTCACTGAGAAACTCAAGCAATCAGAACAGTCTCGTTCCACCTACCCACCTGCCTACATGTGTACTGTGCTCTGTGCCCTCCTGTTACCTTAGAGACACATCCACTTAAGCCCAAGGTGATGCTTTGTGACATCCATTTCTCTTTCTACAAAAATCATTCCTAGCCCATGCTTTTCTACCCTCATCATGAGAGGGAGGAAGGGAGGGAGGGAGGGAAGGAAGACAGGAGGGAGAGGCAGAGAGAGAGAGAGGGAGAGAGAGAGAGAGAGAGATTAAACTCAGGGTCTTATACATGCTAGGCAAGCATTCTACCACCGAATTACATAGCCAGTCCTTTGTTTTTGGAGCTGAGTCTCACTGTGAAGCTCAGGTTAGCACTGACCTTCTTATTCTCCTGCTTCAATGCCCCTGCAAAGATGCTATGATTACAGACATCACCCCCATGCCTAGCCAAAATAAAAGATTTCTTTAAATAAATAAATTAATTTCTGAAAATTTCATTTTTGTAGCATATTCTAATCTTACCTGCCCCTACTACTTCCCTTTAACTCCCCAAACTCCTAGCCTCCCCAACCTGTCTCCCTTCCCCTTCCCAACTTCATGTCCTATCATCATCATCATCATCATCATCATCATCATCATCATCAATCCCTCTGAGCCCAATTAGTGTTTCCCACATGTGGATGGCTTTGGGGCCGTCCACCAGAGCATGTGCAACCCAGCAGTAGACACATCCCCAAAGAAAAATGATTCTGTCTCCCTCAGCAGGCATCAACTGCTAAAAGCTCCTTGACTGGGAGTGAAACCTTAGTCAGGACACCCTCCCAGTGAAGGAGCTAAAAGTAAAAGGCTTTTGTCTCCCATATGCACCCACTTCATTTTCACTCTTTAAATTAATATGTGGGGGTGGGGGCAACACTTGTTCTTTAGTCTGTCTCTCTCGCCCCTCTTGAATCCACTTTAGTGTAGGTTGAGCATTTCCTGACCAAAATACTTCAGATCAGAAATGTCTCACATCACAGACTGGGAGCAGGAAAAAGAACATTGAGATTTGTGTGATGAGACCTTCTTGGTCTAAATACAAAATTCTTTTACAGTGTTTAGACACATAGCCTAAAGGTAATTGTACATATTTTAAATAACATGGTATAGGAAACTGTTTACACTGAAGCATCAGAAAGCAAAGGTGTTACTATCTCAACCATTCATGGGGACAATCTGATTGTCTATTCCTCCCTCTGAATTTATATGCTACCAATGAGCAACCACTTTCATATACTTAGTACACAACTCCTTGATGGTAAAAACAACAGCATGCAGCAGTATACTGGAAAACAAAAGTGTTAATGTGTTTACTGTAGCCAGGCTGCAAAGAGCATCCCAGAATATGGCAGACACAGATTCTTTCCCCATCTCCACTTGAATGCTCCTTAGAGACTCAGACTTTAAGTGTCAAAAACAGTTTCTACTTGAGCAAACTCGAACACACACACACACACACACACACACACACACACACACACACACACACGTACAAAGACACACACCATCTTCCCATTGTCATAAATGGTACAAGACTTTTTTTTTTTTTTTTTTTTTTTTTTTTTTTTAGAGACAAGGTTTCTCTGTGTAGCTTTCTGGAGCCTATTCTGGCACTTGCTTTGTAGACCAGGCTGGCCCAGCTGGCACAAGACTTTTTGACACTCCATTCATGATTTCTTTATCTTCTACCCAAGTGGAAATCCTTTTGGCTTCTATGTTCTAAATAGAAACCAAATCTGAAGTTTCTCCACACTCTCAAGTCTAAGCGGCATCGAGTTCACCTGGATTCCTTCAAGAACTCCTTTTATGGTCTCCTGCCGCCCCACCACCAATCCCTGACTTTGGAGTTAGGAAGAGAAACTGACTTGAAGCAGGGTCAGATCAGTTCACTCTTCAGGCCCACGCCCTCCAGTGGTTTCCCTTCTGATGCACTCAAGCCAAAGTCCTTATGGAAATGGAATGGGCCCTTCCAGTCCTGGCCTATTGCCTTCACTTCTCCCTTTAACTTTGGGGGTGAAGCATCAAGAAGCCCTTACACAAGAGTATCTGTGGAAGCCTGAGGTCTCCTACGCTGTTAAGCAGAGCAAGGAGGAGAAAGCAAAGAGAAAGCCCTGGGAAGCAGGAAAAAGGAACCTAATTATAGAGGGTCAGAACTTAGTGATGTTGTTGCCTGTGGCAACACAAATTTTTTTTTTTTTAAAAAAGTACCTAATGAACTGTATGATCCTGATAGGGATTTCCAAGCAGACTGGAGAAAGTGCCAATGGCTTCACTTTGCTGCCTACAATGAAATTCAAGGAGAGAGAGATAAGCAAAAAATAAAAAATAAAAAAATGTTGAAGGATAAAGGAAAGCCAGGACTTACAGTCCAGAAATAAAACTTTCTCATTCCCTGTCTTATCAGAAGACAGCCAGTGCTATAACTAAGACATGACTTCCAGGCAAAGGCTGAATCCAGAGGCTGTCAGGAAAACAAGATGTAATTGTAAAATCCTTTACTGAGTCCTCAAAAGATTTCATTTGAGGCTTCTCAGACCTTTTCAAAATGAACAAAGTTTCCTTGAAGAATCCTGAGGGCATTGTCTTCAACAGCCTTACAGGGAACCTAAGGAACCTAACTTACGTGCTGATACCAACACTTGTTAGTGTTGCCTTTGTCTAAGAAAGTTGATTAAAAATCAATCTGTAGGAAATCTGCAATGGTGTTTTTCTGTTTGTTTCATAATTCTGCCCATTGAATGTGGTAGCACAAGCCTGTGATGCCAGCCAGTACCTGGGGAGACAGAGGAAGGAGGAAACCAAGTTCAAGCCCACCTGGACTTCACAGGAATACCGTCGAAACTAAACCTCCTGTTCCCCAGAATAAGTGGAGAAGCAAAGGGAAAGTATGTCTGCACTTCCTGCTTCGTCAGGCAAAAAGCAGACCGGAACACTACTAAGCTGCACAAATGTACAATGTGTTTATGGAACAGAAGCGAAACCCAGAATACAGACCCCACAGCCAAGACATCTGGGCCATCAATATCATGAACAACTCCCAGGGCCATAAGGACAAGAAAGAGCTCTATGTGCCTGGCTTGACTTCACACTCCAAAATGTTGTACTAAACCCTGTAAGTGTATACAATTACTGTTTCTGAATTTTAAAAACAAAATGTAAAGAAGATTAGAAACTTAAAAAAACACTGTTTGGGATAGTAATTGCTCCTGCTTCTCACTTTTCTACTTTTTTTGTGGTTTTCTTTATTCTTTCCCCTCCCCTCTATTAGAAACGGAAGCGTTCAAGCCATGCTTGGTGGCTCACATCTGTAATCCCAGGACTTGAGAGGCTGAGGCAGGACTGCCATGAGTTTGAAGCCAGCCGAGGCTACAGAGTAAGACTTTGTCTCTAATAATAAAAATTATTATTATTACTATAAGTAAAATAAATAAATGGAAATTGTGAAGGTTTGAACAATAAATGTCCCTTCTACTCTTTGACATCTGAATACTTGGTCCCCAGCTGGTGGCACTATTTGGGTAGGTTTGGAAAGTTTGGCCTTGATGGAGGAAGTATATTGCTAGGGGTGGGCTTTGGGAGTTTTAAGCCACTCTAGTTTGTTCTCTGCTTCAGGCTTGTGGTTTAAGATGTGACCTGTCAGCCTGTTGCTCCAGCTGCTGTGCCTGCCACTTGGTGTCACAGCAGCTTCTTATCCTTCTGGAACCTTAAGGCCCCTGCTTAGAACTACATCACATAGCTGTGTCAAATGAGAGTCCCTGAACTGCATGACTATCCCAACAGCACACAGCAACCTCACTTCTGTTCTCTCACTCTCTGTAATTCTAGCCCCAGGACATAGTGTGACTGGACTTGGAAATCTAAAGGACATTTGAAATTTAGTATACCCAAAACAAAACTACTAACCGCCCCCCCCCACCAAAAAAAAAAAAAAACCACACTGTGGATCAGACTGTATCCTTCCCTCCCTGGTTTTGCACTCCCAATGCCTACACAGTCTACTTAGTCTAATCATATTGCACAATCTGATATGCCCACTTCAACACTAACCCCTTGTTTCTTTTTTTCTTTTTCTCTGAGACAGGGTTTCTCTGTAGCTTTGGAGCCTGTCCGGGAACTCGCTCTGTAGACCAGGCTGGCCTCGAACTCACAGAGATCCACCTGCCCCTGCCTCCCGAGTGCTGGGATTAGAGGCGTGCGCCTCCGATGACCCCCGCCACTCCCTCATTTCTTATCACCTGTTAGCTTCAGTGGTCTTTCAGTTCCGGGACACCTATTTGTCCCTTCCAAGGGCTGTTCTCTGTCAACCACAGCCCTACCACTCTTATCATTCATTTCAGTTTGAATCCCAAAGAGGACTCCTCTGGGCAGCCAGCAGCACACTCCCACCACTGTGAGGCGTCAAGTGGAAAGGACTCGGCACCACCTGCTACTCGACCATCGACTGTCTCTCCCGGAAATAAACTCCTTGGAACCAGGGAGCTTGCCCCTTGCTCCCCACCATATCTCCTTTCTGAGACGCAGTAGCAGCCCAGGAAATACGTGATGCTTTACTGAACAGAGGTGAGAAATAGCAAGACAGGTACTGTGAGAGTGAGCCTACAACACTTTAGAATTTTAAGTAAGAAACGTCCTTAGTAAATACTCCCTAGAGAATATATGGACCCCCAAAAGAAACCCAAGAAGTATCTTGCAAGGAAAGAAAAAACTAAACTGTAAATCATCATCTTTAATTCACGAGGCAAATTTCAAGCTTTACAGTCCATAGAGGCAGCCATCCCAGCAAGCACACACCCTGAAACGATCCCTTCAGAACCTCTGTCTGGAGTAGATTCTATAACTAATAGACGATTCGGCACTTAGTGCCTGTAAATTAAAGACCAAAATAACACGGGAAATAGAGAATAAAGCACTCAACAGTGGCTTTGATTGTCGTACCCCAATCAACTGATTTATTATGTTCACAGAGGACAACATTCACAGGGGACATGGAGAACATAATTCGCTTATGATTGGGAACAAAGTTAAATCAAGGCTAATTTGTCAGACTTATGTCATAATTCTACATATTAAAAAGTCTCCCATGATAATGAAATATGTAGGCCCAGTGTGGTGGTGTATATATTTAGACAAACATATTAAGTTAGCAGTCAGTCTGGGCTACACAGAAAGACCCCATTATCATTAAAAAAGGAAAGAAGGGAGAGAGGAAGGGAGGATGTAGAATGATTAACTCTTAAACCACTGCTTCCACATTAGTTGCCAGTCAAACATCAGAAATTCTATCTTTATAGCTCATACAGATTTAACTAGGGAGAAGGAGTCCAACTTAATAAAATATTCACTGAAACAAAACCAGCACTATCCCGTTTATGTAACTAATAAAGTACAAATTAAAGACATTTCTCAGGTATCTGTTTCATTAGTAAAAGAATGCTTACCATACTTCTGTACCTTGTTTTTTATTTACATACACACACACACACACACACACACACACACACACACACACACACTTGAATGTTTCTGTAGTTATTGATGTTTCAATTAGTTCTGATAGCTTTTCTTTGAACCTTTATCACTTTCAACCATTTGCTTTACTCTACTTTGGGTTTTAAAAAAATGAGAGCACTGAGTGTCATTAACAAAGAAAGAACTTTCAATAATCCAGTCCATCCTTCTCACTAAACCTGGAAAACAATACAGGATGGGCACAGAAAAATTATACATGCCCTGAAGAAGACACACCGGCACCTATTGTGATCAACCATCTGGGAAGAGACAGCAAAGAAAATAAATCCAGAACCAGGAAAAGGATGCAAGGTATGTCACAAAACAGACTCTAGACCAAGCTCTGTCACAGAACAGACTCTAGACCAAGCTGTCACAGAACAGACTCTAGACCAAGTTCTGTCACAGAATAGACTCTAGACCAAGTTCTGTCATGGAACAGACTCTAGACCAAGTTCTGTCACAGAATAGACTCTAGACCAAGTTCTGTCACGGAACAGACTCTAGACCAAGTTCTGTCACGGAACAGACTCTAGACCAAGTTCTGTCACGGAACAGACTCTAGACCAAGCCCTGTCACGGAATAGACTCTAGATCAAGCTCTGTCACGGAACAGACTCTAGACCAAGTTCTGTCACGGAACAGACTCTAGACCAAGTTCTGTCACGGAACAGACTCTAGACCAAGTTCTGTCACGGAACAGACTCTAGACCAAGCTCTGTCACGGAACAGACTCTAGACCAAGCTCTGTCACGGAACAGACTCTAGACCAAGCTCTGTCACGGAACAGACTCTAGACCAAGTTCTGTCACGGAACAGACTCTAGACCAAGCTCTGTCACAGAACAGACTCTAGACCAAGTTCTGTCACAGAATAGACTCTAGACCAAGTTCTGTCACAGAATAGACTCTAGATCAAGTTCTGTCACAGAATATAGACTCTAGACCAAGCTCTGTCACACAATAGACTCTAGACCAAGCTCTGTCACAGAACAGACTCTAGACCAAGCTCTGTCACAGAATATAGACTCTAGACCAAGCTCTGTCACACAATAGACTCTAGACCAAGCTCTGTCACAGAACAGACTCTAGACCAAGCTCTGTCACAGAATATAGACTCTAGACCAAGCCCTGTCACACAATAGACTCTAGACCAAGTTCTGTCACAGAATATAGACTCTAGACCAAGCCCTGTCACAGAACAGACTCTAGACCAAGTTCTGTCACAGAACAGACTCTAGACCAAGCTCTGTCACAGAACAGACTCTAGACCAAGCCCTGTCACAGAACAGACTCTAGACCAAGTTCTGTCACAGAACAGACTCTAGACCAAGTTTTGTCACAGAATAGACTCTAGACCAAGTTCTGTCACAGAACAGACTCTAGACCAAGCTCTGTCACAGAACAGACTCTAGACCAAGTTCTGTCACAGAACAGACTCTAGATCAAGCTCTGTCACAGAACAGACTCTAGACCAAGCTCTGTCACAGAACAGACTCTAGACCAAGTTCTGTCACAGAACAGACTCTAGACCAAGCTCTGTCACAGAACAGACTCTAGACCAAGCTCTGTCACAGAACAGACTCTAGACCAAGCTCTGTCACAGAACAGACTCTATACCAAGCAAGCCCTGTCACAGAATAGACTCTAGACCAAGCTCTGTCACGGAACAGACTCTAGACCAAGCTCTGTCACGGAACAGACTCTAGAGCAAGCTCTGTCACGGAACAGACTCTAGACCAAGCTCTGTCACAGAACAGACTCTAGACCAAGTTCTGTCACGGAATAGACTCTAGACCAAGCTCTGTCACAGAACAGACTCTAGACCAAGTTCTGTCACAGAATAGACTCTAGACCAAGTTCTGTCACAGAATAGACTCTAGATCAAGTTCTGTCACAGAATATAGACTCTAGACCAAGCTCTGTCACACAATAGACTCTAGACCAAGCTCTGTCACAGAATATAGACTCTAGACCAAGCTCTGTCACACAATAGACTCTAGACCAAGCTCTGTCACAGAATATAGACTCTAGACCAAGCTCTGTCACACAATAGACTCTAGACCAAGCCCTGTCACAGAATATAGACTCTAGACCAAGCCCTGTCACACAATAGACTCTAGACCAAGCTCTGTCACAGAATATAGACTCTAGACCAAGCCCTGTCACAGAACAGACTCTAGACCAAGTTCTGTCACAGAACAGACTCTAGACCAAGCTCTGTCACAGAACAGACTCTAGACCAAGCCCTGTCACAGAACAGACTCTAGAGCAAGTTCTGTCACAGAACAGACTCTAGACCAAGTTCTGTCACAGAATAGACTCTAGACCAAGTTCTGTCACAGAACAGACTCTAGACCAAGCTCTGTCACAGAACAGACTCTAGACCAAGTTCTGTCACAGAACAGACTCTAGATCAAGCTCTGTCACAGAACAGACTCTAGACCAAGCTGTCACAGAACAGACTCTAGACCAAGTTCTGTCACAGAACAGACTCTAGACCAAGCTCTGTCACAGAACAGACTCTAGACCAAGCTCTGTCACAGAACAGACTCTAGACCAAGCTCTGTCACAGAACAGACTCTATACCAAGCAAGCCCTGTCACAGAATAGACTCTAGACCAAGCTCTGTCACAGAATAGACTCTAGACTAAGCTCTGTCACAAAACAGACTCTAGACCAGTGAAGCCCTTCACACACACCAATTCCCTACAACACCAACACTGGTGACGAAGAAACTCAATGTCAATCCAAACACCTCTGCTTCTCCCAGGAGCTCCAGGGAGGAAAGCATGAAGCCCACCAGGCAGCTCTGCGGCTGTCACTTGGCAGGGCCACCATAGCGTCTCCCAGGGTTCTTTTATACATGTCAGCTCCTGAACCTCTATGATGTGTTGTAAGACTTCTCAGGGGAGATAAGACCCTCTTCGAACAGGAAACATTCCAGAAAAATACCAACTGCTCCTGTTTTATTATATTAAACACTGTGTATGGACAACAGAGAAAGATAAGGTTTATTATAAGCAATATTATAAGCATAAAAACGTTCCTAAGCCATTACTGCTACAGATGGCCCTGAACCACACAAGTCCTCATATGCCACACCTTCTTCTATTACACATTACACTACCATACTTGTTGCTAGACAAGAACTGCTAAGCAGCACCTAGTAGCTGCCATAACATAGAAAACATCACACATATGGCATGCCTCGTAATCCCATAAATTTCTAAGCTAACTGCCCAGCCTCTCAGGGAAGCAATTTCTTGTTTAGGGTGAATGCATTCTAAGTGCAAAAGCAAAGTGACGAACACAAAGAAGTACAGAGAGCATGGAGACATGGAGAGGAGAGTGGGCCCCTCCCTCTACCTGGACTGCACATAGAATCTAGGGGGAACTATCCGTCATTCTAAATGAACTTAGATGGCTTATCCTGCAGCAAAAGGTGATGATAACCAATCTCAGGATGTGTGCAAAAAGGGCACTGTTAATATGTGAGATGAAAAGACTTAAGGCATTCCTGGACAAGGGGGGAAAGTTTCAAGAAAGAAAACAAAGACAGAGACATGGGTGGTAAGGAAAAGGGACTTAACTGGGTAAAAATGGAGAGTGAGCAGGTGGTCAGGCAGGGAGGCTGCATGTTAGCACTAAGGCATGCTGGGACAGGTAAGGGGCTGCAGGGGAGAGACAGAATCATGTACCTGCAACTAGGGCTTGGGTAAGATCCTACAGACTCACGCTGTGAGCCAAGGGGTTCAAGAGTAACTAGGGCTGTGCATCTTGAAGGACCTTGTAATCCATGGTTTAGAGTTGAGACTTTCCCTTTAGGGATCCCATTAAAGAATTTTAAGCCACAGTGAGACACTATGAAAGTTCCCTTTCTGAGAGAAAACTGCAACCAAGATTGGGAAAATATAAAGACTAGATATAAGAAGTCCTGCTGTGCAATAATCCTCTTTTACCCTGTAAAGATTTGTCACTCTCATTGGCTTAATAAAATGCTGATTGGCCAGTAGCCAGGCAGGCAGTATAGGCCCGGAGACCGAACTAAGGATGATGGGAAGGAGAAGGGCAGACTCAAGGAGATTTCAGCCAGCCACCGAGCAAGCAGGACATATAAAAAAATGAGGTAACAAGCCATGAGCCACATGACAAAGCATAAACAGAAATATGGGTTAATTTAAGTGTAAGAGTTAGTAACAAGCCTGAGCTATTGACCAAGTATTTATAGTTCATATTCAGCCTCAGAGTTGGTTATTTGGGCCTGGGTGGTCGGGACAGGAGACAACTGTTTATAAAGTCCACTTAAAATTTCTATAGGAAAGCCGGGTGTTGGTGGCGCATGTCTTTAATCCCAGCACTCGGGAGGCAAAGGCAGGCAGATCTCTATGAGTTCGAGGCCAGCCTGGTCTCCAGAGCGAGTGCCAAGATAGGCTCCAAAGCTACACAGAGAAACCCTGTCTTGAAAAACTAACTGTGGAGTTGTTTTAACTCTCCATTCACCTTTTTGTGGGTTCCAGAGATTGAGGGTTCGTGCAGTAAGCACCTGCTGGACCATCTTGTCAGCATTCTGCTGGTGTATAAAACAGGTGAAAAGAATCATAAGTCCTGCTTAATAAGTATCCCAGATTAATTATTATGATAGTCCTTTTTTTTTACTTTCAGGAGCACCCTAGTTTGCATGGTGGTATTAAGAAATAGAACTGCCTCGTGAGCTGGCCCGGAGGGCCAGAGAGTGGGAGAGCTGACCCTCCTCACGCACAATGTGATGGCGAGGGCAAGGGCTAGGGAAAGATGCCTTCCCCCGCAATCCTTCCCCACCTGTGTCAGGTGAGAGTGCTAACCCTCCCCTTTACCAGCTGTAGCACTCAGGAAATTGGGCACTGCCCGTGGCCTGGGCAGCATGGTAGAGCTGGGCCTGATGGTATGGGTGTGGGAGAGCTGGCCCTGAGGGTGTAAAAGCAGGAGAACTGGCCCCGCCCCTTGCTCATTGCTGCATAGGGTAAACTAGCCAGGGCAATGCTGGAGAGCTCACCCTGGTGGTGAGGATACAGGAGAGCAGGCAGGCTGACCAACCCTGCAAAGACTCAGGCTCAGAACCAGGGCTGTGAGCTGGCCCATCCCAACATCCACCCCATTTTTGATCTGCTGGAGCATGTGAAGGGGCTGGTCCTGCCGAGCCAAAGCTGCCGGATGTCCACAACACAAGGCAAAAACAGGATATATAAGAGGAGTCCCAGTGAGGGCCCAGAATCGATAGTGTAGCAGAAACCAGAGGCCTCAAACCAGACCAATGCCTCTTTGCAATGAACACTTGCAAGTAAAGATGTATGGACTAAAAGGTTTACTGTGTGACTCACTGTGTCACACAATGAGATTTTTCTTTTTCTTTTTTTTTCTCTTATATTTTTATTTTATTTGGGGGCACTGCAAAGAAGAGCAGAGGGCAGATACAAATGGACAGGGAGATGAACGGGATCCAGATGCATGATGGGAAAGCCACAAAGTCTAAATAAAAAGTTAAAAAAAAAAAGAAATAGAACTATCAGGACTTGGTGACAGGTTAGCTATGAAGGAAAGGTGATGAGGGGAGGGGAATGGCACCCAAGACTCTACCTTTGAGCAATCAGGTGTTTAGTGGTGGTCTTTAGACACCTCAGGAATGCATAATGTCAATGCTGGAGAGATGACTGAACAGTTAAGAGCACATACTGCTCTTGAAGAGGACCTGAGTTCAGTTTGTAGCACCCATGTGGACAGCTTAGCATCCATGGGTACCCACAATCACAATCACAGACCCCTACATAGATAGATAAACACAGACACATAATTAAACACTAATGTATCTTTTAATAATTATTATTGTGTTCCTTTAATTAATTATATGGTAATAATTACAATGAGGGCTTTTAATTTCTCAGGAAATTAGCTTCAAATTTTCAATTTATATATACAATATTTTTAGGGATAAATGTATTTGATTAACAAAAATGTATGAGGGCCCAGCATGGTAGCAGGTGACAGTAATCTCAGAACTCAGGAGGTAGAGATAGGAGAATCAAGCATTCAAGGCTGGTCTCAGCAATAGCAAATTGGAGGCTAGCCTGGCCTAACTCAATAAATAAACCTATACATATAGAAAAGAAAAAATTTTGGAGAAAATGGGAAAGAATACAAGTTTAAGGACAAAAAGTAATAGAGAAAAATTCTGGCTTATAATAAATAACATGTTTTTTGTATTCTTATTAAAGGGAGAAGAAAAAGTACAATACAATTATTAAATTATTAAATATAAATTCATTGATTCCATTAAGAGTGATGCGATAGGTTTTACAATGTCAATATTTATGGTAAACTAAGATTTGCATCTACCAAAGTTATGATAAACTCTTATCCTCAACTTAAAATTATAGACAGGTAAGTGTTTTGTTTTGTTTTGTTTTGTTTTGTTTTTAGTTGAAAAATCATTGCCCTCAGAATCATGAAAGAAAAAAGTTTATCTCAGGGTGAAGATGAGGAGTGTTCAGTTTTGAAGGCACATTTGGTGCCTGGAGGCCATCCAGGCAATGAATATGAAGCGATAACAGGGAATGGAGAGATGGCTCAGTGCTTTAGAGCACTGGTTGCTTTTCCAGAGGACTAGGGTTCAATTCCCAGCACTGGAATGGCAGCTCACAACTGTGTAATTCTAGTTCCAAGGGATCTGGCACCCCACACAGACATGTATGCAGAAAAAAAAACACCAATGCATACAAAATTTAAAAAAAATCTTTGCCAGGTGGTGGTAGCGCATGCCTTTAATTCCAGCACTCAGGAGGCAGAGGCAGGTGGATCTCTGTGAGTTCAAGGGCAGTCTGGTTTACAGAGTGAGTTCTAGGACAGGCTCCAAAGCTACACAGAGAAGCCCTGTCTCAAAAACAAACAAACAATCAAACAAACAAACAAAAAGCTAACACATGAACTCAATGAACAACTTAACCACCAGCCTTGACATTCATAGAGATGCCCTCCATGATCATTACCACCCTGTGAAGCAGGTACTATCACTACACAGCCACATAAATGGAGAAAACAAAACATATGTTAGGGAGAGTCACCAATGCCACACAGTTCTCCTTGGAAGCATAAGTTAGGGGGGAGTCACCAATGCCACACAGCTCTCCTGGGAAGCATATGTTAGGGACAGTCACCAATGCCACACAGCTCTCCTGGGAAGCATATGTTAGGGACAGTCACCAATGCCACACAGCTCTCCTGGGAAGCATAAGTTAGGGACAGTCACCAATGCCACACAGCTCTCCTTTCAAGCAGAGTGTGGTTTAAAGCCAGTCAGCCTCAACCTTCACTAGTCTTTGCACATGACAACACCTCTCGAGATACCTGGGCTGGAGACACTATTTAGGGGAAGGGACCATCTGTCTTTAGACAATAGGGTATCAATGGAGCCGTCGCAGTACTCAGGAAGAACACGTATTTATCCTCCAGAAAATGACTTTAGCATTGTACAGCCCTATGAGGATGTTCTTGTCATTCCCTTAAAAGAAAACTTAAGTCTTCCTGTGGTTTTCTTTCCCAGGCCCCCTTCATCTGCTATAATAACTCTCCCCAGGGCCACTACACTGCTTATATGCTGCTCCTCACAAAGTCAGAGGGATCCCCGAAGAGATTTTCCTACTTCATCTTTGTCCTCTGTTCCCCTACCAGGTACCAAAAGATGCCCCGCACAGTAAAGTCTCTGTGTTGATAATCTTCTTTCCTTTCCAATAGTATCAGTCATTATAGGCATTTTCTAAAACACACAGCAGGTGAAATCTCACATACATTGCAAAATACACGATCTGGACGTAAAGTAGAATGTCATTACTCATGGCAGAGTGTGGAGTGCAGCTGCCTACTGTGTTCAGTGGATTAGATCAAGTTCAACACTTGAGTATCTGGAGCTAGCATATGTGTAAGCCTCTGAAGCGTTAGGACTTGGAGAGTCAAGGGTAAAACCCTGATGAATGCATCATTTCGGGTTGAGGCTATAGTTCAGTGGTAGAGTGCTTGCCTGTTACATATAAGGTCCACATATAAAACACAGTACCCCACCCCCCCCCAAAAAAAAACAAGAAAGACCAAGTCAATGCTTCATGCGATAGACAGAAAAAGGAAGAGTGGCCATAAAGAATAATCAGAAGAAAATCCAAAAAGAGAAAACAAGGAGTCTGTGTTATCATTACAACAAAATAAGGTTTCGAGAAAGAGTAACTAAGTCACTGTTGTCAATGCTGCAGAGAGGTAAGGTTCTTTGTACAGCTAAGAATGCCTCTGGCAGCTTCAGAGCAAAGGATGTTAAAAAAAAAAAAAAGGTTAACTATGAGAAGTTAAGGAACACATGAGATCTCAGAGAAGTTGCTTCTAAATTAGAGATCCTTGGGCATAACCCAACTCTACTGGGAAAGGAAGAGCTGAGAAGGGAGTTAGTGAAACCATAAAAGAAGGGAGAGTCGGGAAAGTGATCAAGGAAGTTATTTCCAATTGTTCTTATTGTTTTGGTGAAGCCAAGGAACAGTTCATTGAAGGACGAGGACACCCATGTGTCACTGTTATCTGTGTGCCTGATCTTTCCCTTGCTTAACTTCTTTAGGTCAGAAGACAGCAAGTCTAGACGCATGATTCTCAAAGTCAGCTCCAATTCCATCTTCTGAGAAAAGTCCCAAGAATCTATGACTTCTGCCTCTGAAGGAGTAATTAGGAAAGGAGCCTGAAGCTGTACCACCAAAGACAACACAGTTAAAACTACTACTGTGAGAGCCAGGATGGGACTGGGAACCACATTTATCCTTACTATTGTTTCAATGTCATCACACACATCTTTTAATTTCCCCAGGGATGTTTAAGAACCAAACCTTGTTTCCTCTCTCCCTTCCTTCAGAACTGCGCCCTCTTCCTACTTTATGAAAGACAATGAACACTGCTTTCTCTCACCCTTGCCTCCACAGGGAAGGTCATTATATGCTCAGTGCCTCCTAACCTACAGAGGGCTTTCATGATCCTGCGTTGGTCCCATGATACTCTATAGAGTGGAATGCTAAGGCATTTAATTTTCATAGCTCCTGCTATGGTTTGGCCATAATTAACCACCACCCAAGTGCTTATATTTTGAAAGCGTGTTCCTTGGTGTGGCAGTGTTTGGAGGTGACACAGAACCTTTAATAGTGGTGAATAGTTAGATTAATGAAGGAGCTTGTGGTGTAGTTCTCTGGTACTTTGATTAGCTATTTAGAGAATGAAGGGACCAGCTTCCCTTTTGGCAGCCATAACTGCCGAACACGTGCTCTATGACCTTGTCTTAGTCACTACAAAGTCAGATGCCTGCCTCGTGACAAGGAACCAATCAGAAGTTAGCTGGTGGCACTATGCTTTACGACCCTGGGTGTGCTTTACGGACAAGCACACAGCAATGATGCACAAAGCATAGCAACTACCCTGGGAGGGCCTATGGGCCCTAACAACCAGTTGGCCAATCAACACAGGGCAAGCCCTCCAAGCCTGGAGGCACACCAATCCTGAGCCTGTGTGTACCCCTAGACACTCCCCTTACGCTGTCCTATAAGATATCTTGGGAGGCCCTAGGATCTGTCTTTTTGCTAGCCATCCGCCATGGCGGGTGGGTGAAAGACCCGAGCTAACATGGGGTTAGCTCGTTAAATTACAATAAAGCCTCATGCAGTTTGCAGCAAGCTCTCGAATCCGCCTGGTGATTGGGGTGACCACGGTCGTGGCCTGGGACCCCGGATACCTGAGTTTTCCAGGGGTCTAACAAGAAAGCTGTGATAAATGAGCAATCAGGGTTTTTCCTTGTCTCTCTCACTTCTCCTGCCATGTGCTCTCTCCCTCTCAAAGATGCACCCCTGTTACTGTACGCCATCTTCCATGAGGTCCTCACCAGATGAACAAATGCCAGCATCATGCCTTTGAACTTCCGAACCGTAAGCTAAATAAATATACCTCTTTTCTTTACTCATTACCCAGCTCCAGGTATTTCATTATAGTAAAACAAAACAAACTAACACAGATAGTAGGAGTTAAATGAGCTGGGCGTGGTGGCACACACCTTTAATCCCAGCATTTAGGGAGTCAGAGGCAGGAGGATCTTTGAGTTTAAAGCCAGCCTGGTCTACAAAGAGAATTCCAGGACATCCAGGCTACACAGAGAAACCCTGTCTCAAAAAAGACCAAAAGGAGGGGGGACGAGCTAAATGAATTAAGAGACTTGACCATTTACTAGGAAGAGACATTGGACTGAAAGGTATCTGTGACCCCAACAGCAGCTGTCCATTCTACCACATCATGCTCTAGGTTTTGTTTTTTTTTTGTTACTTGTAAATTTTTTGACTTTTTTTTATTTGAATTACAAACAAGATTGAATTACATGATAATCCCAATTCCCTTCTCCCTCCCTTCCTCCCTTACCACCCCCCCCAACTAAAACCCTACCAATCACATATCCTTTCTTCTAATTTACACCTGACTCAACCTTTCTGCTCCCTCATGACCTCTGCATTCTTCCATTTCTTCCCTTCTCATTCTCGTCATGCTCCAGTTTTAACAGTCTCTGAAACCCTAAAAAGTGGCCTGGTTCCTTCCATCCTCTGATTATTTGCAAATTCTTACTGTTTAAAGTGAAGAACATGGTGCTACAATTCTAACGCATGCCTACTGCCAGCAGATCTCACCGTCACTCTCCCACAGCGCGGAACCCAAGTGCTTCTGAAATAGCAACATTGCTAAGGCACACCAGGGACACAAGTGCAGCTATAGTGACAGAGGAGACCTGCTCATCTGCCACAGAGGGTGTAAGACATCATTACCCAGGGAGCTTGGCAGTGTTGCAGGCTTCTGCCTGATGTGAAAAATCTACACTGGAAAGTCTTAAATTTCTACTGAGCAAGCGGGAATGACAATCTCCTCCATATATCCATGAGAATTGGTTTCCTGCTGCTGTAACAAATTGCTATAGACTTGATGGTTTTAAACAATAGAAATGCATTATCTTATCATTTTGGAGGCTCTAAGTCCAAAATGGGTTTTACTAGGATAAAATAAAAATGCAGGCAGGCTGGACTCTTCCCTAGGGCAGCAGCCATTTCCTCACCTCCTCCCCAGCAGAGGCCACCTGTGTTCCCTGGCTCAAGGGCCTCTTCTAGTAATGCACCACTCCAACCCACTGTTTCCATCGTTACATCTTCTCCCTGACTGTCCAGCCTTTCTCTTTCACATATGAGGACACCTGTAATTGAATCACCTTCAAAGAAGATAAGGTCTGTGTCATTTTAGCAAGGCAGCCAAGGTCTGGCATCAATCAGGGAACTGCATTTATCTCTGTTAGAAAAAAAATGTTACCAATAAAATATGAATGCAATTTGAGGTCCCTTCCAAAGCCTCCAGTTTACTCAGTCTGTACAGATTTACAGTTCTACTATAGTAGTTCTACTATAGTCTATATGAGACAATTCAGTGAATCTCTGAATATGCCTGTGTCCTTTCAAAATGTGCATTAATGCCCACTTGCCTGGTAGAGTGCAGTTCTTCCTATGAAAACCTACCCAACACCCCAATGTTTACCCCTACTTTGTGAAATTCTCCTGTGAAATAGAATAGACTGTGAAACTAGCCAACAGCAAAAACAAAACACCATCACATTTCACCATCAGTAGTATCTCACTTTCCTGATTTTTCTCACACTGAGGAATTTCTAGGGCCATATTCTGTATTGAGTTTGTCCCTAAATGACCACAGAGGGCCAGCAGACCTGAGAGGAGAGGAAGAACCCTTCATTTCAACAGAGCTGCACAGGACATGAAATAAATGGCCAGTCAGGGTATTTCTAAGATAAGCCTCCCAGCATTTTGAATGAGGTTTTTATCTGTCTGAGGTTAAAATCTTTCTCCGATTAAATCAACAAATACCCTTTCATTCTTCAAAGTCTATCACCTCCGAAGTCTTCCTAGTGTGCCAAGCGTCACAGCAACTCTGCCCTCTGAGCAGACAGGATGGTATCCTGGGCTAACCTGTGGGCAGCTGACATCAGAAGGAAAAGGCAGACTGTCTCTATTGTCCTCACTCCCCAGGGTGAAGAACGGAAACCTACTCATTTACTTTTATTACAACCGCAGCCACTCTTAAAACTTCGCTAGGAGACAGGAGACATACATATTCTCTCTACTCATTTCCTTTCTTAAATGGCAATAATGTCTGTCCCTTCCAGAGACTCTTTCCTCCCAACACAAGGAGACAGGGAACAGTGCATGTGGAAAGGCCTCCTATAAGATGGTGGCAAAAATGGAAGCCACATAAGCCATCTGTAAAAAGGATTTCATGCAAAGAAGTGGTGAAGCCAGCAACCCTGCAGACTTCGTGAGAAGAAAAAAGTACAAAGAAATTATAACAGGAAAATAAGAGTGAAGTTTCCAAAGTCATTTCCAGTTCCAAAGAACCTAACCACTAGAAAGGCAAGGAGAGAGAGACAGAGAGACAGAGAGAGACAGAGAGAGGGAGGGAGAAAAGAAGAGAGAGAGAGAGAGAGAAAGAGAGAGAGAGAACCAGACATTTGTAACATGAAATCATTGTACTCACTGTCTGATGGCTTCTGTCACAGTATCGCAGCCCAAAATAATCTATCTCCACGAGGTTTATGTGACGGAAAACATGGTCAAGGACAACGGAACCTTTTGTCGACTTCTGCAAAATAATCCACAGATTGCTTTTTAACAAGGTGTCATGTCTCTCTCCACAGGACACAATCAAATTCTCATCTCTTATGAGCTGCCCTCACGGGAGCATTTGTGTAAGACCACAATACTCTCTCTAGGTTTTGCCTCAGTTACAAAGACAGATGTGCTATAAATTACAGCATATTAAAGAAATGGTCTTTGAAAAAAAAACTTTAAACTTTACAAGTACTATGTTAATATAAGCCTCTTTCCTTATGGGATTATTCATTCTCTGCAGGATGAAATGCTTCTTTATTTTTTAAGTTTATGTGTATAGGTGGTTTTTCCTGCATATTTGTCTATGTTTCATGTGTGTGCCCAGTGTCCACCGAAGCCAAAGACCGGGCATCAGATCCCCTGTGAATGGAATCATAGATAGTTGTAAGCCACTACATGAGTTCTAGGAATTGAACCTGACAGATCTCTGGAGGACCAGCCAGTACTCTTAACATTGAGCCGACTCTCCAACTCCAAAAATGCTTCTTTACCTAAAGATAACCCTCTATGTCAACAACATTTAATAAATTCATTAAGCATGATGGTGGGTGACTAAAATTCCCATAAGTCTCTCATTTGAAAATTGATTTCCACATACACCAGTACTCTTACAAGTATCTAGAACAGAAAATCCATAAAATTAAAATAATAGTCAAATCTTTTATTTTTTTCAACCTCCAAAGCATAAATCCATAGATTAAAGCTGCTAAATAGTTGTTACATAACCCTCTGTGAGGGTATTTTACTTGATCTCTTAGACATGAGCATAGACAAAAAGAAAGCATGCATAGCATAAGTAAGGCCCTGGGTTTGGACTTCTTATTATCTTATATATTATACAATTATTTGCAAATACAAGAAATGTGTTGGCAGTAAGCAGTATGCCGTACTGGCCTTGACAATGAGTGCACAATCAGTCAGATCTTCCTTTTCTTTGGCCTCATCATGGGCAGGTACAATTAGGCAGTGAAAGAAATCCCCAGTTCACTCATTGTCTCCTAGGGCTTTTGTTCAACTGCAGCTGCTCTTGCACAATTACCACTAGCTGTGTAATTATATCAGGTAAACTATCCATACCAGGGCCTTTAGAAAATAGATGAAAATATGAAGTAATAAAATTACACACTTGGAAAAGGTAGTCCTTCTTACAAATCTCCAAATCTTTAAATTACACTGGTTCAACTAAATTGCTGCCCTCCATGCTTCAAGGTCCTCTAAACTGTTTACTTAAAGCCAAAAGGCTTTCCAAGATGGACTTATGCATTGCTGAGCAGCTTCTACCATAATAACAATGGCACATCCAGTAAAGGCCTCTTGGTGCTCATGTCACTGTGTATTCTCTGCAATAAACATCTGAAGACAAAATCACTCAATGGGAGACTATCATACTTAAAACTAGAGTGAGTACTGCCAAGAAGACCATCATAATTCATTTGATGAAAACGCATGCTCCCTCATCCTTGCCAAACTTGGGTTGAGATGGGAGGTATATGGCAAAGGGGAACTGTTTTTATTTCTGTTTTCTTGACTTTGTTTAAAACAAGTCCTCATTCATGTACTTACCAGCATTCCCTACCATAGGGGCTAGGTGTAGTCCTTAACTGGGTTATGAGCTGACCCTCTGCTACTTTAAATACACAATTTTATTTAGTATATTAATTCTTCACTCCATTTGGAAATTAGTTTTTGTGCTTGCAATAAGGCTTAACTTTGTTTCCAAATGGATAAAAGCTATTTACTCAGAATCCACGATTTCTTTTAGGATTTGAAGTACCTTCACCTAAAGTCCCAATGCTATCCCACAAATATTCAGGGAGCAATGCTCCTAATATTTTAATGAATTTAATATACTTTGCTTGTTATCCAAAATATTTTTTCAAAACTGTCTTTTGACAGTTCTTGGGTATTTTCTCTATGAGAAACTTAGAAGCACCTTTAAACTTAACTTTAGAAAATTTCTGGGGCTGGACATGATAGAGTATGCCTTTTTCCCCCATCACTTAGTAGGTAGAGACAGGATCTTTGTGAGTTCAAGGCTAGCCTGGTCTACAAAGCAAGTTCCAGGCTAGTCAGGGTTACATAAAGAGACTGTGCCTCAAAAACCAAATAAATTAACAGTTAGGAAATTGGAATTAAATTGACAGACTAGAGGACTAGATGGCGTGGAGATGACACAGTGTTTGCTAGGTTAAAATCAATCTGGTTTTCTTCTACAAGCTTTGTGATGGCTGGTTTTTATGTCACCTTGCAAAAGTTAGAGTCATCTGAGAAGAGGGAACCTCAACTGAGAAAATTCCTCCATAAGATCTGACTTTAGGCAAGGCTATAACACATGTTCTTAAATAGTGCCTGATGGGCAAAACGCCAGCCCATTGTTAGTGGGACTATCCCTGGTCTGGAAAAATTGGGTTCTATTTATTAAAAAAAAAAAAAAGCAGGCTGAGCAAGCCATGTAGAGCAAGCCAGTAAGCAACACCCCCATGCTGCCAGGTTCCTACCCTGTTTGAGCTCCTGTCCTGATTTCCTTCAATGATGGTCTACAATTCGGAAAGCATAAGACAAATAAACCCATTATTTTGCAACTTGTTTTTGGACATGGTGTTCATCATAATAATAGTAACATGAACTAGGTCATGCTTATACACATAATTCAACAAAATTTTACCTATATTTTGTGGCAGGCAAAATTACAGATTCTTCTTTCTAAGAAAAGATGTCCTATCATCACCTCTGGACCCTCTCAATATAACAGCATCGTAGCCACTGTGTGTTAGTGGCACAGTGATCGTTAGACAAAGAAACTGCCTACTGGTGAGTTTGCAGTGTACCAACATGCAAAGCAGTTACTGTAGCAGAAGAGAAAGACACATTCTTGAGGACTCCAAGTGTCCTTGTTATTTGTGTAGGGCAAAAAGTCAAAGCTCATTTCCAAGTTTCAAAAACCCATCAATTTCTGAGCTCAAAATCCAACCAATCCCCCAAGCACAGGATTCTACCAACACCCACCCTGGAAAACTCCACCTCCAAGAAACTCTATATAAGCCTGTCTCCTGCTTAGTTCCCAGTTGCTTCTTGTCTGAGCAGAGGCAGCCAACCTCTTGTGTCTTTCCCAATAAATCTCTTGTGTGAGGTTTGTTGTACGGTGTGACTCTGTGGTATTCCTTGGCTCCCAACTGCCAGGACACTGTTCCCCTCAGAGCTGTATTACTTGCACTGGGGAAACCACTAGACAGACACTGGCTGGTGGTCCTAGTCTCTGTGCAGCAGTGAGTGGGTAGGCACTCAAACCACCACCCATGTAACAATTTGTTGTGCTGAAACAGAAAACTTGCACAGGCTTATTCTTAGGTTGTTTATAATTCTACTGCTGTTAGACGTTCTGATTGGCTATAGTTTGGTTAATGTCCTGAAGAGCACTTCATATGTTGGCATTAGTTTTACTCCCAGCCATCTTGGCTTCTAACTCTCACTACTAAATACAATGGATGCTACACAGCCTTGAAATATTCCCTCTTTCAAGCAGAAGTTTTCTCAGTCTGCTTTCTCTGCCTTTTTGTTTTGTTTTTTGGTTTTTTTTTTTTTAATCAAGAAGTGATAAATACATCAAGTTCTCCTTAGAAAGCAGAGATGGCTGTAGGACTTTTATTCTTTCATCTATGACTTACATGTTCTTAATGAAGGTATTCCCATTTTAGTTCTCTGTGCTGGATATATAATATGAACACCCCACCTATCTGGAGAGAATTTCCACTATGTATGTTGGTGGGGGTTGGAACCAGACCCCCTCCCTCCATAGTGACTGAAACCAGGCCACAGATGCATGGCCTAGTCTTGCCCTCCAGAGAAGTGATGCAGACACAGCAAGGACTTAGAATTATTCAGTCAGAGGTGTCCAATTGTAGAGGCATCTAGTTGTGGAGCTAGCTGCATCAAGAAGGAAGGATGATTGACTCCCATGCCAGGCAGCACTTACCTGCCCTTGCCCTTTGAAAGCAGAAATGCTTGGTCCAAGAGCCACAACAGTGTTCCAGGTGAAACCCAAGTGAGAGTATAACATAGTGTCATCATAAACAACTTATTCTAGCAATGGTAAGCACTCCCATAGGGCTTTTAAAGCTGATTCTGGCCTATGTCACTAGGAAAAGATTTATTGGAAAATTACTAAGTATCTCTTAGGTTCCATGGACATCAACCTGATGGGAATCAAGGCTTTTCCTGGCCTCATACATCCACAACAATGAAGCCTGGACTACTACTTGATGCATCACTGCCTCCTGCCTGTGATTCAGGCAATGATCTCCACCTTCTATTGTTTCCTGGTGTTTTCAGATAATTACAAATAAATAATCTCTGGCCAAGTGAAAAATCATATTCTCTTACCATCCCAAGGGTTATGGAATATGTCTAAACAACTTTCTTGTTATTTCAAAATGTTTACAGCAAGCTGGAGTGTAAGGATAATTTCCCATCCTTATCTCTCCTTTGGGTCTTTTCTTACAGGCACAGAGAATAGGATGAATAACGGAGAGGTTATTCATCAGCTCCTAACATTCTACCCCCAAGCAAGCCAACAAGAAGCAATTCATGAACAAAAATGGAAAGAATTATGCAGGAAATACTAGAGACTTAAAAAAAATATGTAAGTCGAGCTTTCTCTATGAAAACTACTTTCATATTCCCACATCCACTAGGAATGTTAGGCACTCTTTCATATGTATAATCTACTTATAGAGCATAAAATGGCCTAACATGCTTAGTCATGAAGAGCGTATGCAAAAGCAAACTTAAGACTGCCTCAAAGCTTGATGTGGTAGCTCATGACTGCAATCGCAGCCCTCAAGTGGCTTACACAGGCAGATTGCCATGAGTTTGAGGGCAGCCTGGGGTACAAAATGAGACCCTGCCCCAATAAAAGGAAAGAGAGATGGGGAGGTCTCTCAATGTGGAAATTATGAGAATTTCTTGCATATGAGAAAGTCATCAGTTTTGAAAAACTATCATTCCCAAAGTACCAAAACACAGTCTACTAAGTCCATGGCAGCTTGGCATTTACACAGAAAATCTGGATCTGAAAATATCCAGGATTATTTTCCTTCCTTCAGTGAAGGAAAATCCTCTACAGAGAAACCACAAGGAGAGCATCCAGTGTTAGGCAATGAATGCCATTCTGACCTAAGAAAGAACATGATGGCTCCGGACTCTGTAGACCTCTAAGCAGAAGGAGTGTGTCCACACATGCCCTGAAAGCACAGCCCAGCCAGCGCCAGAATCTTGGGTTCCATTTTCCTTTCTTATGTGGTCCTAAAAAAACATCTTCCAGTAAGGAAATTGGAACGTAGGATGCTGGGATACAGCTCCATGATAACAGGCTTGCCTAGGGTCCTCCCTGTGCCTGCTTCCCTTTGTCTGTCTCCCTCAGTCTCCTGTAGCCCAGGCTAGCCTTGAAATTGATATTAGCTGAAAATGATTTTAAATCCTGACCCTCACAACTCCTTCCATCCTTCACACTGCTAGGATTATAGGCCTATGTTACAACACCCCAGATGTTATATGTGTGGTACTGTGGCTCAAACCTAAGAACAAGCACCCTACCAACTGAGCTTACACCCCAGTCCCAAATTACTACTCTCCGGAAGATGGGGAAAAGTAAACCAAAGACACAGTGGAGAGGAAGACATGGGGTACAAAGAACTGTAATGAGGGACGACAGTGTCTGGTATCAAAACCCTAGAGACATTAAAGATAAGGGGTGACAAAAAATAAAATGTTTCTTAAGGTGACCTCTGAAGGAAGACAAGGGAGACACAGTTTTCATGTATTACTTGTGTAATATTTTTAAGGTTTTTAAACCTTAAAGAATAGCAGTAGAGGCAAGGCATTGTCTTCTCGTGTTCAATGAGGCTACCCTGTTGCATTTAGCATCTGCTGCAGCGGGTGTTAAGAAATGTGTGGGGATAAGTTGGGAACATGGCAGTAAGCTGTAAGCTGTCGCTTTATTCCCACTTAGAGTTACTTCAGGATGTCTTAATCTGATTTCTTCTTGAGCCTTTGAGGCAGTCCGCCATAACAACCACAGGCTGTGAGACTCCACTGCAGAGTCAGAGTTCCTCCAGCCCTCAAGACAAGCCCCTCAGCCCTAAACCAGATGGCACTTTCATTTGAAATTCAAGAAAAGCTTGATTCTTCACTTCTTTCTTAGCAAAGGAAAGGCCTGGATATGATTGCAGTTAGCATCACTGCAGTTTTCTTGTCTATTTCTAAGAGAAACCCAGAAGTCACAGAAGATATAATTATAACCACCACACTTAGCAACATGCCTGAGGAGTTTCTAAATAGATAGACAAAGCTGTATCTCTAATAATTGGCTTCCACTAGTGAGAGTCTCACAACGGTGTTGAATAAGAATTCAACTATCGGAAAAGGAGTTCTTTCCACCTTAAGGGGTACCGCCTTGTATTCTGGCCCGATGGTCACGTTCCCTTCTCTGATGCTTCTGTCATTTGTCTGTGAAGATCTGCGCTTTGTTATGATTCTCTATCCATTGGACCTACAAAGTTTCTTGATTCTGCCTGTCTCTTAATCTATTTGACCCTTATTAAGTTCATCTATTACTTCTCTTTTCTACTAACATTTAGACGTTCTACATTTGACCTTTATCCAAAAAAGCTGAGAGACCATAAAGTTCAGATGGTTTAGAAGCGGGCACTGGCTATTATAGTCTACTTCCTTTGTGAATAATCTAATGATTTATAATCCCAGAAAGATACTTTAAAAGTTCACTGAATGAATACCAAGAGCCAATGAACAACTGAAAAACAGAGCTATAATGAAAACATCGGACTCTGTCTCCCATATCTTATAAGACTTCCATTTTTTCCTGCCCAATCAGATTTAGGACAGTAAAGAGGAAATGAGTGGATTCACCCACCCTACTTCATCAGATGAGCAAACTCGATTCAGTTCATTTTTTAATCAAAAATTTCCCCTTGGTTTCAGTGATACATAATTTCAAGAGACTCAATATATTCTAAAGGTGCAATAAGAAATCAATATCTTATGTTTGAAATGTATAAGATACTTAAAAGTAGAGGGTCCTGAAATTAAGTTACATATAATAAATAGAGATGTATAAAATATACCTGATGAGAATTCTGTTTTCCATCATTAAGAAAACAGAAAAGACTGGGCATAAGACAGTTAAGCAAATAAGGAAAGCATCGTCCCTTTAGTAACCCAGAAAAACCTTAAACGTTACAGAACACTCATTTGCCTTTAAAACAAGAGTGAATAAACTGCCTGTAACATTTCTGGATTGTGAATTGTATGTCATATAACTCGGCAAAATAGACATAGGTTCTTTTCTTACCAGCAACTTTCTGAAACAACAGTTTCTAGAGACTGAAATATAGTCTTAGAGAACAACTCCCAGTGAGGACAAGCTGATTTGGAAATACCACCAGTGGGCCTTTTAACCAGAACAAAGGATCCTTCAAATGAGTAATAACACCTTTGCAGATTAATGTGACATTACAAACCAGAAAGGCAGGTTTTGGCCAGCCACACAGAATGATAACGACTGCACTCAATAAGACAGCTTGCTCCTTCGTGATGGGAACATGAGCCTTGCAAAGGTCTTCACTGCTGTATCTGTGAAAACCTACCCTGTCTTTATTTTATATTTTGAACAAAAGGATTTCCACAGAAAACATAAATCATACTAAGTGTTTCAGCATAGGTCAGTAGAGTGCAGTAAGTAGGGACCTGGAGGAAGCACTTCTCTGGCATCAATGGGTATCTCTCATCAGGCAAGCAAGAGAAGCAGCTCTTGATGGCTTTTAACTACGTGAGAGCCTCACTTTCATTAACTAAGAAAACCTTTTATCATGGAAAAAATATACCTTTTTTTTTCAAGTTACTATTTTTTTCATACACCATCTGTATCCTGATAAACCTGGAATGAACTGGTCTCAGCCTTTAAGGTTTTAACTATTTATTGGTATGCACCAACCTCAAAACTTAGCAACTTACAACAGCAATCATTTGCTCATGATTTCATTTTGGCCACAGCTCAGGACAGCTGGTGTTCAACTGTGTTGAAGAAGCCAGTGTGACCTCACTCACATATTGACAAGTCACCTGAAGTGGGCGGGGTGGTAGGGCTGGCTCATCCTCTCCCTTCACCTTATTAAGTCTCTCCAGCAAGAGGTCTTAGTCTCAGGTAAGTCAGGGCTCAGAGAACAGAGACCAAAGCTGGACAGCATCAGTCCTGCCGCGCTGTTGATTAAAACAAGCTATAAGGTCAGCCCAGAAGCAAAAGAAAATTTCTTCTCCTGACAAGAGCAATGGCATGGACCTACACTGAGTGGGTGGGGGTAGCAGCAGCTGCCATCTTTGTAGACTATGGACTTGATTTGCTCCCCCCCCCATCCTGGCTCAGTTCTTTACAATGATTTCCCCACATAACTCACTCTTTCTCTCATACTTCAAATTACAGTAAGAAACTAAGAGTAAATTATTCCAGCAGTCTATATTTACGGATGTATGCTAAATGCTTTCATATACTTTCATCTTCACAAAAGCTGTGTGAAATGAGCATTTTATTCCTATTTTACAAGAATGGGGAGGAGGTACAAGTAGCATGGTTACTGCAACATAGAAAGGCATGTGACAGGTTTTCTACCCAAATTCTGTGACCCCCCAGCTGTTCTCAAGGCGTGGAGGGCATGAATAACCTTCCATGGTCCATTAATCAGCAATACTCCTGTGTGGGTCACACCTGCAACCCCAGCACTCATGAGGCAGAGGCAGGAGAAGTGGTCCAAGTTCAGGGTAGGTTGGGCTACAGAGTGAGACCCTATCTCAAACATATCAATAAACGGAACAACACTTATGATATTATTAGCTTGTTAGTCATCACTTCAGACTCCTTCTTTTAGAAGCATTGATATGGTTCCTGATGCCACCACAGATAATATCAAACAGTAAGAGAATGCAGCCATCTACTATTAAGTCAGATAGTAAAGAAACCTGCAAAAGTACAAAGTGAACATTGTTTCACTTTGCAAAAAGAGCTATGAAATTGTTTATGAAAACAATTTTGTTAACATGAAAGTTTTATAATTGTATATATTATTGTTGGTATTGTTGCTGTTTTGAAACAGAGTCTCATGCAGTGTAGGCTGGCCATGACCTTGCTACACTGCAGAGGATGACCCTAAACTCCTGAGTCTTCTGCTTCTATTTCCAAGTGCTGGGACAATAGGTATATGGCAAGATGTCCTGTTGCATGTGTTACTTAATGAGCTAGGTTTTTTACAATTAAGTTTTTGGCTAGTATATGTGAAGTAGCTTTTATTGTGACATTTCCATACATACAATCATTGTGTTTTGCTCCCCCAATGCCCTCCCCATCCTCTCCCCCTCTTAGTAGTCCTCTTCCTCCTCAAAATAGTCCTCAAATCTTCCCATTTGTCTTCATGACATACATATATATATATATATATATATATATATATATATATATATATATGTGGTGATATACTGTTTATGATTTAATAAAGCTTGTCTGGGGATCAGAATGCAAAGCTGGCCATATTAGTTAGCCATAGACGCCAGGCAGTGGTGCTACATACCTTTAATCCCAGTTCTCAGGAGACAGAGGCAGATGGATATCTGTGAGTTCATGGCCACCCAGGGCTACATGAGAATAAATCAGTCTAAAAGAGAAACAGAGCTCATGCCTCTAATCCCAGCACTAGAGAGTTACATAGGGAAGAAGCAAAGGGTCTCGTGTGAGATTCAGTTTCCAGTCGCAGGGAAGACAGGATCTCCATTTTATCCTTGCTAGAGATAAGAGCTACTTGCTGGCTGCTTTGCTTATCTGATCTTCAGCTTGAACCCGAATATATGTGTCTGAGTTTTTATTATTCATGCTACCTACCTACCACCTACCTACATACATACATACATACATACATACATACATACATACATACTCTCTCTCTCTCTCTCTCTCTCTCTCTCTCTCTCTCTCTCTCTCTCCATTACTCCCTCTTGAACTAGTTTAATTTCTCAGTTTTAACTTATAACACTAGTAAATATACATGGTGATAATCTATATAAGCAAAATTCCTTAATAATTTTAAATAGTGTAAATTCCAAACTAAGCAGCTTAGGAAATCTTCCATTACACTAAAGACAAAATTATAGTCTTAGTGATATATCTATATAGAACATATATATTATATATGCGTATGTATATTTTTATATAGAAAATGTTCTTTATTCTCTTATTTCTGGAAAGCCTTGTGTACCAGCCATTCCTCATTTTATACATGAGAAAACTGGACCCAAGGATGAGCTGCCTAAGGATGTTCTTAGCTAGCAATCTAAGAACAGAATCAATGCAGAGTGATTGCCACTAAAACAAGCATTTTCCTCCCCCACTGTCTGACTGATCATTTTCCAACAGGAGGCTGCAAAATGAATGTCAATAGTGAGAAGAAGCCCAGAGAAACCAAGAAGAACCATGCACTAGGCTGCTCAGGGATTCGCTGACAGACAGCACCATGCTCTGACAGTAGAAACCGTAACTACCACAAGAAGCCATTTCCAAGACCAATTTAGGGTGCACTCTAGTTTCACCAATTTTGCCCTAAATAAATATCAGTCTCTGAAACACAAGGTGAATTTTCCTTCACAAGAACCACCCTCAAAAATGTGTCAAAATTCATGAAGTCTGGGATCTCAAAACTTAATCTTTCTAAATTTGTGATAGTGTCCTAGATTGGATTTCAGAATAAGAAAAGATACTGGAAGAGGGTAGTGTTAAAATCCAGAAGAATCTGTAGTTTAGTTACTAAAATTATACCTGTTAGTGTTCTTGTTACGACAAATACAGTTTAACTCCATAAGAGCAACATTAAGGGTGAGTAAATGGTATTCAGTGATTTAATTTTGTTAACTCATCAACAAACCTGGTTTTATGGTACCCCCAATAAGAGTTTAGAAATTGGCTTTTAAATTGCAAAAGTTTCTGAATACCAAGTGATACAAAATGTTTCAGAAACTTTATATAGTGCGTTGTTCTCTTTACAGGTTAGAAATAATGACAACAAAGACATTGTTATAACATGGCCTTTTAAGTTGTTCTTTGTTTACCTGAGACAGGGTCTCTCTGTGACATGGGATCCTTCTGCCTCTCTGGGTCTTGAGAACACAGGTATACTCAGCCTTTACTTATTTATTTTTTAAATGGGTTCTATTTACAATGAAATCTTTGAAAATTCATTGGTAACCTTGCTTTAATTTTCTAAAACATTGAGATGATTATTTCCCAAAAGCTTACAAAGCAGGAAAATATGTGATAAGCCAGCAGTCTGTATATTATAAATAGATTCTCTTAAAATAGATATTTGAGGCCAGGCATGGTGGCTCACTCTTGTAATCCCAGCACCTAGAAGCCTGATGCCAATGGATTACCATAAATTTGAGGCTATGTTGGGCTAGTAAATTCTGGACTAGCCTAGGCTATAGCATGAGATCTACAAAAAATAAAACAGCAAATTACATGTGGCTATGTGAACAAACTCTAGTCACAATTTTAAAGACATTTCATAATCTTTCAGTGAACTATTGCAATACTAACAAAACATTCTATTATGTTTTTATCTATTATCCTTTTATTAAAAACATTTTATTCTCACATAATATATCCTGATTACTGTATGTCCTCCGCACCCCACTCCTTCCAGTTCCTCTCCACCTCCCCTCATCTGTATCCACTCCCTTTCTGTCTCTCACTAGAAAAGAACAGATTTCTAAAAGATAATAATAAAACAAGATAAAACCAAACTATCACACCTAAATTGGACAGAAAAAAAACCAACAACAGAAGGGAGAGTCCAAGAGAAGGCACAAGAATCATATTCTACTTTTATATAAAGGGTTTAAGAAAAAGGCTTTAAAATCTATTCATCTTCTATTCATAATTCTTTCAAGCTATAGTGTAATAAAGATGGCTGCTAACGTTTCAAGTGTTGCCATCATGAGGTAGAATCTGATTGTCCTTCCCCCTTTTTCCCTGGGCCAGCCTGTGACTATTCCTACACGTAAGTTCTCCACAAATGGTGCTGCATCTGTTGCAGTTAGCTGTCCCTCACTGCTGCTGCAGAACCCTAAGCTACCACAGAAGAAGTCCTACCTTACTACTAGACTAGAAATAGACAGAAGTGGGGCTCTTTCCCAGGCACTGAGCGTATGGATGAAGACATCTGAGGCTCCCAGACTCAAGAACACCAGTAAGAATGGCAGTAGGTGTTAGACCCTGCTACTGATTACCCACATGTTTGGGGGTTTGCTATACAATGATACAGCCATAGATCATTAGACTACTGCACAACCTTGCCTTCTCTACCTCATAGGTATTCCATGAAGGAGAGGCAGACCTCACATGAAACACCAGCAAACTCTTTGGCCTCCTCCCCTTACTGCTCAACAAGCAAAAACCACATTAGAGAAGAAATCATTAAAAAAAAAAAAAGTAGCAAGCAGGAAACATCAGATACACCCAAACCCAAGTACACTCCAATGTAACAAATCTAGACTCTTCCAAAGAGTACAGGAAGGAAGGGACCAAGTCACCTCAGAAACATGTGGCTATGCAACAGGCTGTCCTGTTCTGGTCCAAAGGACAAGACTAGCTCAAGTGGGGTCTGTTGATTGGATGCTGTTGTATCTAGTTTCCCTGACCAATAGCTAGGCCATGATTGTGTGCTATCCACAAAGAAGGGCCCTATTATACAATCAAATATCCAGAGGCCATGTTTCCATGTTTTCAACCCACCAATGTTTTAGCAAAAGAGAAAAATCACGATAAAGGTTATCTGGTGAGATGCTAACAATTGCAGCCACTGTGAAGGGTGTACAGAGTGCTTTGCATTATTCCTTCAGCTCTTCTGTAGGACTAAAAGCTAAATAAAATCTTTCATCTTTTCTTAATTGGCCCCCCTCAGAAGTCTTGGGCCTCCCTCACTCTGGCCAGCCTCACTCCCAGACACGGCTTCTTCAGTCCCCTGTGCAACCCCAAGTCCTTTCCTTCTGTCCTTTCTTAAGGGGTTGGTGAGGAGGAAGGCTGTGTGGGAAGCGAAGGCCATGAACCTCTAACATAAGTCATCTATATTCTACCCCACAACATAATACAAGATCCCCTGGAACTCTGTGTATATGGCACATTATAATCTCCTATTAACATTTACCAGCCCAGAGTGACTGCAGAAAACATTTCACTAAAGTCATTTCAATAACTGTCTTTTCTACAAAAGGTCAATGCTTTAAAAATGCAGCAGCAGGGAGGAAAGGGACTGACATGCTTCCTGAGAGTCTGCTTCCCTCCTGGGGTGTCATCTTACTCAGCCTGGGCAGGTAGGTGAACTCACAGAAGAAGGAAGGGCCCCAGAGGCGGTGAGACTGGAAGAGAGGGTTGTGCCCAGAGTCCCTGTGCATAGGGCATGCATGCCGCTTTCCTTATCTTTATTTTCACTAGTGTGTTTAAGACAGGCTATCTATCCAGTATGCATAAGGTCCTGAATTCCATCTGTAGACTATCCCCCAACACACACTCACACACAGTCACGCATGCACACTTACACACAAGCATGCACACACATGCACACCATAAACAGAAGTACAGTTTCATTCAGTGGCCCACAAAGTGGTGGGAAGATTTGGGAGCACCCCATTGTGCCTCTTTTAGCAATCTGAGGCACCCTGGTACTTCACTCACTCACTCAGTGAAGGCATCTGAGGTGAGAAGCTAAAGGAAAAAGATCTCAAGGGCCCTAGGTAGTAGAGCCTCCAGGGTCTCTGCACTATTACTTAGAAGCATGACAGATACCTATGAGATGCACCGCCACAAATCTAGTCTTACATTATTAGGGTGACAGACAGTTCAAAAGGTCTGGGGTCACAGGAAAAGACAACCTGACCAGAAGAACTGTAACTGACAAGACTGGGACACTCACAGCTCCCAGTAGGAAGGCCAAAGGGCACTGGTCAGAAATGAATTGGAAGAGAAAGGCACACAAGGAAATAACTCCAAAAAGCCTTGTTCCCAGCCTCCATTTCTTCCCACCTTGACTGCAGGAGCACAGTGACTGAGTAATTTATACAGCGAAGCAGTCTCCATGGCATTCCACCATCAAAAGCTCATTTCTGCAGAGGAGTAAAAGAAAAGCAGAGGCATGCTCTCTGAAGACAAAAACCTACAACTGCTTTACTGCTTTGCTATAAATAATGCTGCACTGTGATCTATATTATTGGCAAAATGCGCTCTCCTAAATTGCACATGGCTCACCATGTCCACTGTTCAGCCACGTTTTAATTTATTCATTATTAATGTGTGTGAGTGTTGTGGGGGAAGTATATGCCAATAGTGGGCATGTAGAGGTCAGAGAATGTGGATGTCTAAAACAACTTTGTGGAGTTGGGTTGCTAGAGTTTTCTTTCCCTCCTGGTCCTGCCGCCCTGCAGCCCCAAATAAACACACAGTCACTATGCTAATTATAAAACTGTTGGCTGATGACTAGGGCTTCTTATTGGCTAGCTCTGTCTTAATTATTAACCCATTTCTATTAATCTATGTATTGTCACCAGGCTGTGGCTTACCCATAACCCAGCATGTTACTCCTTTGGCAGAATGGCGTCTCTTCACTGCCCTCCCTTCTCTCCCCAGAATTCTCCTCGTCTCCTAGCCCCACCTATATTCCTGCCTCTACTGGCTAAACAGTGTTTTATTCATCAACCAATAAGAAAAACATATCTATAGAAGAACATCCCCCATTAGAGTTGCTTCTTTCCTTCTACCTTTGCGTTTGTTCTAACATCAACTGGGATTACCAGGTATGGTGGTTTAAATGAGGAACGTCCCGCACAGGGTCATGCATTTGAATACCCGGTTCCCAGCTTATGCTGCTGTTAGGGGAAGAGTATAAAACCTTTGGGAGCAGAGCCTTCCTAGAGGAAACAGGTCACATGGGGGTGGACTTTGAGAGTTTATAGCCTGCCCCAGTCTTCACTCTGTTTCCTGTGATGAAATGTGGCCAACCAGCTTCCTGCTCCAGCCTCAATGCCGCCTCCTCCATCACTATGGACTCTCCCACTGGAACCATTGCCAAACACTCTTCCATAAGTCACTTTTATTTGGTGTATTTTATCACAACAAAAGGTAACCAATGCACCAGGTTTTCACAAAAAGCACCTTCACCTGACACACGCCATCTTGCTGGCCCTGTCTCTATTTAAATAATGTTTATAACATCTAACCTCTGTCAAGTTACTGATCTAGGGAACCTTCCCACCGTGGCTCTACTACACCACAACCAAAGGAAAACTTAGAATGTATTTTTTCACCCAGGAAAAGGAGGGCTCTAAAAATGCAATGGAAGAACAGCAGTGATAGATGTTCAGGCATGCACAAGGCCTGGGTTCAATTGTCAGATTCATAGAAAACAAAAATACAAAAGAAACATGTTAAATAACACCACAGAAGATACTGAGCTGCTACAGAATCCAGTCCACATATGTGAGATTCGATGACTGGACTACCTCAAGGTCCTTTTCTGCTGCGACCTGAAGAACACTGAGGAATAAATAGTTTAGAAATAAGTTTCCCCTCTGCCAACACTATCATCTCCTTGTCATTCGGTCAGTCTCTACCCCACAAGCCAATTGGAAGGTATACCCAACCTTATACCCCCCCCCAAAATTTCATCACAGGACTATCAGGAGATTCATAGAGGCACAGGCAGTCACGACCCACAACTGTTCATTGAAGCCCCTTCAAACAGAGCCTCCCAGCTTCATGGAAAAGTAATAAATCCTGCAGAGGATTATGGGCCAAGCTGTAAAACAAAATCAATCAAAGTGCTTGTTTTCATCTCAAATTTCTGAGAAGGTATGGAAAGGAAAGAATACTATTAGAACAACCATTTTAAAATCTGCAACTTTCTTACAACATCACCCTCTGCCGACAGGTCCAGCATGGACCTTTCATTTACTGCTTCTTACTTCAGAACTTGTAGAAGGGCTGCAACGTGTGACCGCTCATGGTACAAAGGGCCACTGAGATCTGAACTCACCCAGTCCCCTTCACTTCCCTATCTATGTCATGGAAGTTCTACATTCCACCAAAACTGCAGAGACAAAGAGCCCTGACTGTATCACAGACCATGATCCAGCATGAGTGGCTCCTGCACGTTTCGTTGCTTCCACGTCAGTTAAGTCTTACTGGATGACAAGGCAGCAACAACCTGTTTCCAAACAAGGAAACTAAGGTTGAGAAAAGCTGGCCTTGTGACTTGGAACACCGTGGAACCAGAAGTAGTTCTTTTTTTTTTTTCCCTTTGGTTTTTCGAGACAGGGTTTCTCTGTGGTTTTGCAGGCTCTTGTAGACCAGGCTGGTCTCGAACTCACAGAGATCCGCCTGCCTCTGCCTCCCAAGTGCTGGAATTAAAGGCATGTGCCACCAACGCCTGGCTTCAGAAATGGTTCTTTATAGAAGCAAGTCCTAGTCTCCTAACCTCACTCCTTCCCAGATATGTCAAGACTCGGAAGAACCATGTTTCTCACCAGAGTAATTAGAGAAGGTGTTGTTAAAAAAACAAACTGGAGATGTTGTAGTCAAAGCTTTTAAAACAAGAAGTGCCTCATGTTTAAATCCATTAATTCTATAAAATATCTTTTAGCACTACTTCTAACAATAAAATAATTTCAAACTTATCAACATTTACACAGCAAGACATTTGTTTCTCTTGTGATAAGAACTGCAAACCACAAATTTTAGCTATAAAAACAAATACCTGGTATACAGTAAACATTCAATGAATTACCCTGAATAATGAAGAGGAGGAGGGAGAAAAAGCAGGAAGGCCAAGCAGGACCGCAGCCGGCAATGGGGTTGCCCAGGCAAGCAAGCTGCCCTTCACATCTCCCAGGTTACATCTCCCATGTTCCTGAAAGTTTGCATCACGTGATGTCTCCACTGTGAACTTACTTGGCTTCTCGTTCATCTCCTTTTTTTAAAAAATAAAATTTTAAATTTTTTAAAATAAAATTCAGACAAGTAACAGTCCTTTACAAAGATACTATAAAGTATGGGAGAAAATGCAGATCAAAAGATCCTGGCAGACTGACTCTTTCAGAGACACAGTATTATGAATAAAGGGTTGTGTTTCTGAACAATAACGCGTTGGATACCATATAACTGTTTTCCATTGGTTGTATCGTAAACTATTTCTCAGGAAATAAAGCAATGTGGATACTGCCATACAAGCCATACAAGATGGATCTAATTTAAATATACCCCTGAGTCAGCTAATAACCAGAGTGCAGACCAGAAGCCATTTCTCCCCACTGCTCAGTGGGAGAGCCACTTGCTTTAACATGCCATCCAGGACCCACGGAACAAGAGAGAAACTATGCCTGCCTGGTACTGGAGACCTAGCCAGCTACCCAGAGCTAGTGATGTCATGGGTGTTGGAGAAGAACCCACAACTGCTACTTTAAAAAACCAGCACAATCCCTAACTACTTCTAAATGTTTGTCCTTATAGCCACAGGTAAGTGTAGTCGTCACCCCTCATCAGGGGAACTTTCCTTTGTAACAGAGGCCATTACAAAGAACCACAACCAGCCAAAATGCAGAGCTGTGGAGCCCTGTCCCAATGGATATTACTGCACATAAGGCTCAGGGGTATTGAGGAGGAGGGGCAGAAAGATGGTTTAGAGGCAGAGGGATAGGGAGTTTGCTGTTAGATTGTGTCCCCTGGTAATGTCAGAAGCTACACCTATGAAATCTCACCAACATGGCTGCCTAAACATGAGCTGAAGGACAACAACAGACATGCTAACATCGGTAGGAGAAAGCATGAGGCCTCAACTCTACACAAGAAACTACAGACTGCTAAAAAACTCTGACAGGAGAAAAAAATAGTCCTAATGGAAGAGCACACTGAACGGTTAGCCCTGAAAACATGCATGTAAGTAACATCACACATTTACATACTTAGGAATATATATTTATATACATATACCTATGCGTATGTAACAACAATTAACTAAAATAGAGGCCATAAACTTGAAAGAGAGCAAGGAGGGATATAAGGGATAGGTTTGGAGGAAGGAATGGGAAAGGAGAAATGATAACATTATACTATAATCTCAAAAAATAAAAGACATAATTTTTAAAAAGGAAAATGTTCTGTTAGAGAAGAAAGAGGATCAGGGGAATGGTAGATGGGAATTAGACTACAAAGGGTGTTTGGATATGATCAAAGTGCATTTTATGTATGTTCGTGAATGTCTGAGCGAAACACATCATTTTAAATGATTAATGTATGGAAATAAAATGATTGGCATACCAAAAATGCCATTCAGCTTAACCCTGTAAGTACCCAATGTTCACCTGCGAGGTTATATGGAAAGAAAACGTGTAACATTGCTATTGCTATCTTATAATTCACCTACTTCTTTATGTCTGAAAATTCTGAAGCTACTCATTAGTCCTCATGTAGCCAAATACCCAATAAAACAGGTTAGTTAGTTCCTTATAATTTTCAGTTAAATATTAATATGTTGGAAGAAAGTGCAAAGGCACTAAAAGATTTTAAAGTAGACATAATGAATCATTTTATAATGTGAATCACCAACTCCTAAATCACAGGTTTTGGAAACTCGGATTTTCCTGAGTTAGAAAAGGGGTGATGCCAGTTCTGATTACTAATTACATTATTACAGGCTTTGCCTGCTCATCCCTACTCAGCAGTTCACTCACAGGGGGAACTGGAAATGCCACTATTCTCTCTAACTCTGCATCCTCATCTTTATTCTAGGCAGCACCTAAGACCCAGTCACCATTTTGAACAATGAAGATGCTGAGATCCACGGTTCCTGCATCCGGTTCACTGCCCCCTTTTCCCTTACAACTGCAACATCCTTGCTCTTCCTGATTTTATCTGTTCAGTGGCCCAGAATACAACTCTCATGCCAAGAACTGTCCTGAAAATGAAATCTATGTCACTCTTAACAGAAAAGTGTGGGCAGCTGTGAGCAAACCCTCCCTCTATGAGGAAAGCATTTGCAACACTCTCACCCTCCCCTTGACTGAATACAAAAGGTGAAGAGTGGCCCATGGGGATACCTGCCCTTACTGACTGAGAGGCAGGGTACCTGGAACCCTCACAGGTCTGTGCAAGGCTATGTGACCTTCAGCAAGTCAGCTGAATCACTTTCAAACTCTGTCCTTATTAGCAAAAGGAATTAATAATAACCTGTGCCCAACCCACATCACAGGCTGTCTTGGAAGATCAAATAAAACATACCTGGAAGCTCTCTTTAAAAGCGTAAAGCACCACATATACGGTTCCAGTCTCATCCCTACCATTTAATGCCAGAGGCACACAATCATGCCTCTATTTCATGTTAAACAGGCTCTGCAGGAATGAGAGATGGCAGTAAAAACACATTCCATTAATTTCTAAAGTCATTTTTAAGGGCATAAAGGGGATGATGAAGCTTTCACATGTTAAAAGTTGGGGGTGAGGAAGCACAGCCATGTGCCCCATGTTCCTGAGCTTGTGTCCAACAGCAGGGGCTGTGCAAGTTCTTAACATTATCAGCCTCCATTGGAGCATGAAGTGTTCCAGTGCAACCCTCTATTCTATACAATTCTGTATTCTTTTGATCCCCTGACCTTGAGTTCTTATTTAAGTCAGTGGTCATTTTTAGGAAAGGAAGTTACCTTTTCAGTTCACTAAGGAACTGTATCTTTCTAGTCTCACAAATCCTGAAACCAACAGTTTCAACAAAACTGTCCATCAAGCTCCAATTCCCACTAAACATTAAGGGAACTGGAAGAGGTCCTTAACCCTCTGTATCTACCTTTCTTGCAGGATTTAAGATGAAGACAGACCAAGGACCCAATCTCAAATGGGTATCCTGACATCACTCAAAAACATTTAAATGTCCACCCATAGCTAGGCATAGTGGATTTATACACTAGCCAGTGGAGATGGTGTGCTCACCAGATCACGGGTACTTACCACAGCAATGGTGAGCAAACTACAACATTTATTCTGCTGCTTCTCCTCTTTAAGCCATTCTTCCTACAATGAAGCCTTCAGTGTTCACCATACCTAGTGCATAACAGCTGCAGAGATAGGCTGCTCAAGCCATCTCCACTATTTGAACAAATTGTCTAGCCTGGGGACCACTCAGAACTCTGACTCCTCTTTGCGTTTGCCACTGTTAGCCCTATTTTTGAGGGCAAAAATATCTACCATGCAGTAATAACCTGTCTGTTTTGATTTTTACAAGACTATCTAATAGGACTCTGGGACATGTTTGATAAAACTTTGATGTGTTTGTCATTAATGCTCCTGCATTAGTCCCAGACACCCCCCAAAAAAGTCTTCCACTCCCTAACAAGAACACAAGTTCCTTTTCTACCGCACTTTCCCCTTTCCCCCTTAGACTCTGTACAGTCTTTCCTTTTGTAGGCTTCACATCTGACTGCTAATAAGTTATATTTCTGCACTACCGATGGTATTCAGTAACAGAAGTTATGTTATAAAAACTAGAGTTAGAATTTGCAAGTGAATTAAAAAGCAAAGCAAAAAATAGACATATGCAGCCAGGTGGTGGCACACGCCTTCAATCCCAGCACTAGGGAGGCAGAGGCAGGTGGATTTCTGTGAGTTCAAAGCTACACAGAGAAACCCTGTCTCAAAAAGAAGAAAAAAAAGGAAAAAAAATATGATGGAGCTGTTTTCATTTTTAAAAATCCACCTTATTTTCTGAGAAGCACATTCTTGCTTTTATAATTCTGTACTTGTGGCTACTAGAAAATGGCAGAAGGTTTTCTTCCTCTCCTACCTTGAAGGCATCACAACCTACCATCAAGGGGTCAGGGTCAAGACTGGGCCACACCTGTAATCCCAGCACTCAGGATGTTGAAGCAGGAGGATTGCAGGTTCCAGACTCACACTGGACGGCATAGTGAGAGACTCAGATCACAGCAACAAGCAGAAGGGGAAGGATACAGAAATGGTGGGTACTGATTTTTAAGCATACCTCATGGTTTCCAAAATTCCATTGAGTTCCCAGTGCCTACAGAAGCAATGAACACAGGAATCATTAAGGAGAATGGCTCCCTAACTGTAGACTGTTTTCTCTCTCTGGGAGTTAAATGGAGACCCTCTCAAAGGGCTAAGAGCACATCACACCATGGAAAGGAGCCACCAGCTGAGAAGCTGCACCCTGAGCAGGTTTCTTCCTGTTCTCCTTGGGCCTCCCTTCTAGAAACTACACGGGGCAGGGGCAGGGGAGAGGGATGTCGAGAAGAGGGAAGGGGAACAGCACAAACATACATGTCAATGAGAGCAGTGACCCTACCATCCAATTAAGGAGACACATCGCTGGCCTTCACGGGATGCTGCAGGCAGCTCACGGTGGACAGATAATGGTTGTGACACCAAGCCCCAGGGGATGGAGTGCAGATGAATATGAAACAAATACACACACTGACAGACAAGCAAAACAACAGGATGCCGTGTTTGGAGCCCCTCAGCTCAGAAAGGTTCTGCTGGGAGGGAGAATGTGCTTTCTGAACTGTCTGTCCTCCCTTATCCCGCCATATTCTTACACACACACACACACACACACACACACACACACACACACACACACACATGCGCACGCGCACACTGACAGCAAACCATATCCCCCTTTTTCTAATACAGAGGTCACCAGCTCTTTTTACATAAGCCACTCCCTGACAACCAGGCCATCTGCAAGGCTTCTGATTCGCCAGGAGGGACAACATGTCGGATCACTCCATGTTACCTTCGATTTTCCCAGTAGAGGAACTAAAACTGCCTGCTCAGCACCCAATTCAGGTCAGCTAGGGGCCTGAAATGCATCCACAGTGAGTTTAAGGAAACTATGACACCGGGTCTAGATGTTTCATCGATGTCCTACTGGGAAAAGCCGAAGGTCAAACCTCACAAGAAAAAAAAAATAGAAAAACAAGTCTGGGAAATGTTTCACCAAACACTGGTCTAGACTAGTGCAAAATCTCACCTCCAAGCTGTTTTCATGTCCACAAAGCTATTGTGCCCAAATAAATAAACAGTAAGAAAAGAAAGGAAAAAACCCACTATGGCAGCTAAAGGAGACAGGAGGCTGCACGATGACAGGACACACAGGAGTCCTGCCACGGAACAGCTCATTTGCTGCTAGACAGGGCTCAACAATGAGCACAGGAGAACAAGGGAAGAGTCACACAGCTCAAGGCACAAACCCAGCACGTCTGCACCAAAGTCCACACCCACCCACTGCAAAGCCACTGAGAGACTCAGTACTCAGTGGACCTCCCTGAACATCTCATAAGAAGAATTCCGTTACATTTTAACAGGAAAAGTAAAACCAATGCAGAAAATATCACGTACCACTTCCAAAAAATAAATAATAAAATAAAATTAAAAAAAAAAAACTCTCACCACGTCTAGACAGTCAAGGAAAGGGGGAACATGAGAAAGGGCCTCTCACGCAGGGCGCTGGGCTTTCACCCCATTAATCCAGGCTGGCAAATACATTCTCCACACACTTCATCTGGCCAGTTATGCCAGCCAGCCAGTTTGATCATTTTGACAAGATTCTGGACATAAATCTGACTGTAACTCTCCTTCTCCACTCCACCGTCCTTCACCCCCCACCCCCCACCCCCCACCCCCCACCATGAGTACACCAACTTTTTGTGTTCAGCTATTGTTACGTTAGCACATGAAGGAGTGGGCTTCATCACAGCATTTCATACTTACGTCATTTCACTTTGTTCTTACTCATCTCCCTCCTCAACTAACATACTCCACCCCTCCTGCCTCCTCTTTCTGGTCCCCAACTGCTTTCATGTCACATGTATTCCATTACTCTCTCTTTCTTTCTCCCTCCCTCTCCCCTTAAGGAGATCTTCTTCCTTACTCATGGCCTCCTATTTCCATCACAGGCACACATGTGCATACACACACACACACACACATGCATGCATGAACACATTTATGCACATACATGCACACACACACTCGAACATGAATACGAATGCACACACAAACTCGAGTCTGCATTCAAGAAAAAGCATGCTGTGCCCACCTCTGAGTCTGGCTTATTCCACTTAACATACTGATCTTTGGTGCAACTGCCTCCCATCTGATTTTGCTCCTTCCTCCACACAGCAGCCAGAGTATTTTACCAAGCAGGTTTGACTTTAACATCGTCTCCTTTAAAATTCTCTAGTAGAATTTTGATATAATGAAGACAAAAATCCAAATTCCTACACCTTGATCTCCAAGCTCCCTTGCAACCCAGTCCTGACCCGTCACAGCTGGAGCTTTTCTCCCCACACCCAGGGCCCAGCCACTGGGCATCTGTGCACAGATCTTTTGCACCTGCCATCCTGCCTGGGACCAGCACCCGCCCCTCTGTTTTAATCCATCAGGGTGTGTTTTGTGATTGCCTGTACTTCAGAGAAGCTTCCTAGAGGAGTGGGTCTTTGCAAAGGACTTGGATAACTGGGCAGAAAAGAGAAGGTCCTCCAAGTACGAGGAAGGGATGAGCCAGAGACAAAGATGTGTTAGAAAGCAGTGAGCAGCTGTAGTTCAACCGGTGGCAGAATTAACAAATTAACAGTCAAAACTGCATGGATGTGGGTACCAGGGCTTTCACATCAGCCTGGTGGAGGAGAGCTTCAGCTAGAATTCCCACTATAATAGCTCTGTACCAAGAAGTTAAGGAGCAAACAGAGGGGCATGGCTGTCTGTTACACACCAAAAGACTTCAAGGTGGGCTCTTAGGGTTAGGAGGGGTGTCATCCCCAGTTTCCCTGTATGCTGCTTGGCAGGACTGGCAGCAATCTTCTTCACAATTTTCCAAGAATAAAGGCTGATTTGCCCATCCTTCCTGCTGCCCCTCCCACAATGCTCCACTGTGGTGGGATCTCTTTACCCCACAATTAACACTATAGCAACCATTAAACTGTTCCCAGGACATTCCCAGTGGGAGGGCAGCACTTCTGGAAACCCGGGGCTAAATGGGAGCCTGTGACTGGGCTTGCCACTAAATTGATCCAAGGTATGATTAGAAAGCTGGTCAGGGTAAGAGACTGAAAGTGGATGATCACAATGTCCTAAGGCCTGGTGCCTGGGCCGCTGAGGAACCAGGACATGATTTCCCATGAGTGAATGGTCTTCTTTTTTTTTTAAACTGAAGTGCAGGAATGGTAAGTAGACAGTATTCTAGAAGTTTGTGAAATCAAGTCTGTATCTTTCCAACTTTTTAAGATCTTATCCAAAATCAGCTTGTGACCTATGTAGGACAAAAAGACCTTTCCATTAGCACTTTTCTCTTTTGTAGTCTGTTCACAAATCCTGCTTGTAAGACAATAATGTGTGTGTGTGTGTGTGTGTGTGTGTGTGTGTGTGTGTGTGTGTGTGTGTGTGTCAAAGGGTATTGAGAACTCAAACACAGCAGCTAGCTCTCCATCTGGAAGCAAGGTGCATTGTTGACATTATTTCCTGTCATTGTTTGTCTGCTGAGCCTGTCAGACAAAAATCCTGGAAGACACAAAAGCACCTGATCATTAATTCATTAATACTGCTAATGCATATTTCTGCCTGTGTAAATGACATTGTGTCACCTTTTCTCCTGGAATTTTACAGCTTCATAAGGTGTGTGTTTGTGTGTGTGTGTGTGTGTGTGTGTATGTGTGTGAGTGTGTATATGTGTGTATGTGTGTGAGTGTGTATGTGTGTATATGTATGTGTGTATGTGTGTGTATGTGTGTGTGTATGTGTGTATATGTGTATATGTGTATGTGTGTGTATGTGTGTGTATATGTGTATGTGTGTATGTATATGTATGTGTGTGTATGTGTGTGTGTGTATGCGTGCGTATGCAATGCGCACACATGTGCATGTGTGTAAATTTCTCTGAAATCTCACCATTTCATTATGACAAAGTTCAAAGGCACTGATTCCAGTCAGTTTTACCACAACCTAGCCGGTATGCATCCATCTGCCACAAAAATCTATCTGCACCACATTTCCCCTGTCAGTCAATGTTTGTTGAGCAGCTATTATTTACCAAGTGTTAAGCCCTGCTGCAACTAAAACATGTAGAGAGCACTTAAGATTTGCAGGCATTATCTGAAGTGCTTCCTGAACAGAGTAGGTTGTGACTGGAGACCCAGGAGGCTGAGAACAGTCATCTCCTTCTACAGATAAGGAAATGCAGGCTTGGAGAAACAGTCATTGACCTAAGGTCACAAAGCCAACTCCTGACTGACTATTTCCTGTCGTACTAAAGACAAATCCCAGTATCAGTAAAGAATCCCTTGACCTCAGGTGATAAGATATCTAAGATGTGAAAAGGGCAGGTGAGCAAAGAGCCCCAATGTGATCCATGCTGGGAGAAAACATCAGGAAGCATCAGCCATGAAAATGAGGAGAAGAAGAAAGTCTTCTAACAGGAGTGACCAGGGCAAGCTTCCCCCAGGAGGTCAGCAGTTTCCCAGACAGAAGATGGAGAGCAGGCATTCGCTGGCACACACATGTGGGGAGGTGAAGGAGAACTCAGGTAGCCTAATGGGAGGGACTGCAGAATCTCTCCCAAATATATGAACCTACCATCTGTCTTCATCAACCAGCCCCAGGGCAAGCCCTCAGCCCTCCTCTCGCCCCATCTCTGGTCCTCCATATGCCATCTGTCACCTTCTCCAAAGCACAGGCAGACTGTGTTCTTCTGCCTAAAGTCCGCCTATGGTGGCAAAGTTAAAGCAAACTTTGCTGACCTCAGCTCCTCCCACTCCTGCAGATGCCTTCTCCTCGCCCCTCCCCTGCTAACCAAACCACAGGCATGGCTTCCCTGCTCAGCCCAGCCTCCGGGCCCTCCCAGTTTACCCCAGGCGGCTCCTTTTCTGCAGACTTCTACCTCCCTGTCTGCCTGTGAACTCTTATCTCCCTCTGCCTGCTCCCGCTGCTATCTCTACCCTGGCTCTCTCTAGCTATGCCTGAACAAGCCCAGGGCGGTCACGCTGGCCACAGCACCTGTGTTCCCACCCTGAGAAGGCGCTTCTGGTTCCCTCCATCTCTTCAGATCAGAGAGAGAGTGAACAAGGCAGTGAACAAAAGAGAACACCCTTCCCCCACCACCACTCCTCCCCCCACAGCCTTACTCATCCCTGCACCCTGCCATATTTCACCATTGCATTCACCAGGATCACACACACACACACACACACACACACACACACACGATGACTGATTGCCTGTGTGTGGCCTGGGGGGGGGGGGGAAGCACAGTGGCCACAGCTGGCCTCCTGCCTAAGCTCTTATGGCAGGTAGTCCCCTGTTGTTTTGTACCTTGTCAGAGGCAGAGTGATATGATCGCAACCCAGACCTCACAGCCCACAGAGCTGAAAAAACTCACTGCCTATCTCTCTCAGTAAGGTTTGCCAACACCTGACAGAATGTCACTGCCCATTCACTGGACACTTCCTGATGTGTACCAGTCAACCTTCAGATCATTCTCAATGCACCTGCACCCCCAACACGTGGACAGCTCTCAGAAACACCTTCTTAAACAAAGAAAGCCACGGGGGAGGGCTGGAGGGGCTGGGATGACGGGGTGACGGGATGGGGGGTAGGAACAATATGGAAGATGGATGCAAGAGATACAAGGGGACACAGCAACAGGCCTGGTGACCAGTTTTGGTGCCAGTGAAGAGACGAAGACTTGCTGAACAGCAGTATTTGCTGCTGTGTTCCTGATGGAACTTGTGTTTATTGTGTGCTGAGTGGAATCAGGGCTGACCATCACACCACTGGTGGATCTAAAACAGGTTTTAAAACTGGCTCCTTGACAAGGCACGTCAGCACACCCCTGCCCAGAAATAAACTGCCTCTATTATTATGGGACAAATTTGTAGTTGCACTAGAAATTCAAAGTTTTGCTAACCACGGCTGACACGGACGATCTGATGACTAACTAGAGTAATAATCAGTATAGCTGAGCAAATGTGTCAACTTCAAATGCATAAATACTAAAGCAAATAGAATCATGTCGGACCTAATAAAAGAAACCCTTTAAGACTAAGCAACACTCATTCCCTGCACTTACGTATGAGAAAACTAAGGCCGGGCCTAGTGAAGTCACCATGTTACCTCACATCAGGCTAAAGGAAGGAAGTGGGATGGAATTCAGAACCCCTGAAGATGGTCCTGTATGCTCCCCTCAGAGCGAGTCCTCAAAGCAGGAAAGAACTCCACGTGTGGAGAAAACAGAAAGACTATAAAAAAAAAATGAAGGCATAGGCTGGGAAGTTGACTCAGTAAGGGAGGTGCCTCCCACATGCCTAAGTTTGAAGCACTGAGCTCCATTCCACAAAACCATGTGAGAAGCAGGGTTCAGCTGGGAGGGCTCCCTGGGGCTCACAGCCTGACAACCTTGCCTACTTAGTGAGCTCCAGGACTAGTGAGAGGCTCTGTCACAAAAACAAAAACAAACAAACAGAATGGTACCCAAGAAACAATGCTCAAGTTGTCCCCCGGCTGCCACAAGCATGTGTACACAGGTGTGCACCCACATAAACAGGCACACATAAAGAATGAGGGTGAAACGGAGGAAGACTTGCCCAGGGAGGAACCCCTGTGAGGAGTTCTGGCTTTTATCTGGTGGCCTTGTTAAAGTAGAGCCATGGTAATCACCTCAAGTTTCTGACTCAGGTGGTCTGGGATGGGATGCCAGCACGTATTGGTCTATGGCAGTATATTTCAAATCCCATTGTGTATGAGTGCACATACCAACCCCTGCATGCACATGTATATCTGGCACTGTCAATCTAAAATTTTGTATTACTAACAGAGGCCATTAAATAGACTTCTAAAATCATTTGATACATCAGTAACTGAATATCAAGTAATAGGATTTCCCTAATACTGACTCAACCTTACAAATGAGCAAAGCAGGCAAAGCGTTTCAGTTTATGGATAGTATCCAATAATCCTGAAAGGAAATAATTTACAGGTTTACCCTTAACTATATGCTCTGAAAAATTAGACACCCTACACAGAACCCTATATCCAAAAAATAAAAACTTGAGAAATTTTTGCACAGTAATCCAAAATTGTGTAAATAAAAGTGAGATAATTTGTTCAATGTCTGTATTTAAAACTACTTCATTCTATGGAATAGATCAAAACAATTCACAAACAGGTGGCAATTAGAAACTAAAGTATGACCAGGCAGTGGTGGCACACACCTTTAATCCCAGCACTTGGGAGGCAGAGGCAGGAGGATCTCTGTGAGTTTGAGACCAGCCTGGTCTACAGAGCAAGTTTCAGGACACCCAGGGCTATAAAGATAAACTCCGCTTGAAAAACCAAAAAGGAAGGATAGAAGAGAACAAAAAGAAAAAAAGAAAAAAGAAATTAAATTCTGTAACTTAAATGCATGGTTAGGAAATCTCTAACCTAAAGACTCTTTAAAACTTCACCTTAAAAAGAAGTTAATAAGTTACTATCCTCATGAAAGATGAGATACTAAGTAACAAAGAGACAATCAGGGTTGCTGGACACGCAGTATGCAACCAACCAGCTTTTCAGCCCCCTCCCAGCTTCCCCCTGTACTCTGTTCTGCTTCCCCTTCTCATTTCCCCCCTGAGCTGTGGATGCAGAAAACACACCTTATCTTACATTGTATCTAAAGTGTCTGCTGATAGGCGTTCATACAAGCTGTGCTCAGCACAGTCCTCTGGAGATCCAAGTGATAGGCAGTCCTGAGGAGAGGCTGGGCCCATGGCAACTTATCATCCATAGTAGTGTCATGCATGCTTTCCGGGCCCTTTTTCTCAGTCATACCAATGTCCCCTGTGCTATCAGTAACAGTTTAACCCAATAGAGGTAAACACACCCAGATGGAGATGTCTATCTACCCTTCCTGTGCCTGGCAAGCTGAAACAGCAGTGAGAGGACGTGCCCACCTAGGCTAAGAAAGCATGGAGGTGGGGTTTGAGGAGATGTATGTGACGGGCAGGTAGCCACCAGGATCTAGCAGGAAAGCTTCTATGCTCCCACTTAGCAGGTGAGAATACAGAGAGAGAGTGCAAGTCCAAGGTGAGATACCCAGGTTTTGCAGTATGGCCACACTCCTGGACATGCACCTGAAAGGGCCTGTTTCAACAGTCCGTCCAGGCAGCACAAACAGAACTCTCACACCCCAGAGGTAAAGAACAGTCTAGAAAGATACAAGGCACTGTACAGAATGAGTGTGCTCTCAGCAGACTTTTGAGAAGATGTCTATGATGCATACGTGACTTTAAATTAAAAGTATGGTACTCCGAGCGTGGCCTGCAGGAACTCATTCCACTTGAAAGCAACTGCCATACAAACAAAGCCTGAATAAGCAGCCAGGACTGGGACTGCAGACAAGCACACTTTCCATCATGTCTTTTACATTAAGGGTTGCTTCTCCAGTGCTTTGAAGAATTAATTGATTCTGTTCTCCCCACGGCCCTGGAAAAACACTTGTTCAAATTTGGCTTCATAATTTCAAACATGTTCAGGTTCCCAGGAGTCAACCAAACATGACCTTCTCATTCAATGTGTTGAGAGGAGAATTGTGGAGATGAGGACCACTGAGTTAAGAACTCAGACTGAGCAACAGTATGAACCACTGAGATCAGCTCCCACAACCAATTCATTTGGTTGATGTTGATGTAGCCTGCAATTATAGGAATCTGTTCTGCATTTGTGTCACACACACACACACACACACACACACACACACACACACACACACACGAAAACTATTTGTCTTAGTTTGGATTACTATTGCCATGATGAAACACCATGACCAAAAGCAAGTTGGAGAGGAAGGGTTTATTAGCTTTTACCTGCACTTCATAGCCAATCACTGAAAAAAGTCATGGCAGGAACTCAAACAGGTCAGGAACCTGGAGGCAGGAGCTGATGCAGAGGCCATGGAGGGGTGCTGCTTACTGGCTTGCTCAGCCTGCTTTCTTATAGAACCCAGGACCACCAACCCCAGAATGGCACCACCCACAATGGACTGGGCCCTCCCATATCAATCATTAATTAAGAAAATGCCCCACAGGCTTGCCTACAGCAAGACTGTATGGAGGCATTTCCCCAATTGTGGCTCCTTCCTCTCAGACTTTAGGTTGTGTCAAATTGGCATAAAACCAGCCAGCACACTATTCAAAACTGGAAACAAGAAGCATCACACTCAGGGTCCATTTGGTCATGCTTGAATTTTAATTCTAATACCACTGTGGTGGTTTCAATGAGAATGGTCCCATAGGCCATTGAATGCTTGGTCCCCAGTTGGTGGAACTGTTTGGGAAGGATGAGGAGGTGTGGCCTCACAGGAGGAGGTGAATCTCTGGGGTGGTGGGCTTTAAGATTTCAGACCAAGTCTTTCTTTCCTCTCCTCTCCTCTGCTCTCCTCTGCTCTACTCTCCTCTCCCCTCCCACCCTCTCTCTCTGTCCCCTCCGTCCCTCCCCCATCTCATACTCTCTCTGCCTGCTGCTGTGGATCAGATGTAAATTCTTAGCTACAGCTTCACTGTCATGCCTGCCTGCCACCATGCTTCCTGCCATAATGGTCATGGACTAAACCTCTGAAAACTGTAAGCCCCAAATTAAATGATTTCTTTTAAAAGTTGCCATGGCCATGTGTCTCTTCACAGCAACAGAAACCAGCTGTGTGATACCTGGGAAGTTACTTGAATAACTAGAAGGTGGGAATAATAACACATCTACTGGGGCCCTTGTGAGAAAGAAACCGGTTGATGCATGGAAAATACTTTTGAAAGTTCCTGACACACGGCAAATACTCAGAGTTAACTATGTTGTCAATGTCATTGCCTTCACCACCATCACAAGCACACGCACAGCCACCATCATAACCACCACCACCATCACACACACACACACACACACACACACACACACACACACACACACAGAGAGAGAGAGAGAGAGAGAGAGAGAGAGAGAGAGAGAGAGAAATAGATGTGCATATGTATCACAGACATGCCCCCCAGACATAAATAAATAGATAAATAAATAAAATGTAGTTCCAGGCCAGGGTGTAGCTTAAGTGGCAGAGTGTCTGCCTAGAATGCACAAGGCCCTAGGTTCAGTGAACAGCACAGTACATATCAGGCAAGATGCAGAAGTTCAAGGTCATCGTCAGCTACATAGTTAGATTGAGGCCACTGAGAGTTAAATGAAACCCTATCTTTAAAAAATCAAAGTGAGTTCCTCGGTCTCACTAGCCACATTCTCTCCACTCAGTGGGTACATGCATGGGCCAAGTGACTACAGATGCATGACACCCACATTCTCTCCACTCAGTGGGTACATGCACCAAGTGACTACAGATAACCCTGCCATCACAGAAAATTCCAGATTATGCTTAAATGCTTATTAATGTTTATATATGAAAAGATAATGACCAGAATCTGCTTCAAAATAAAATAGGGAGTGTAGAAGGATAATGTTGTGGAATATTATTTTAACTAGGCAAAAATATGTTACATTTATTTATGCGCAGAACATTAACTACGTGAAAGGGTGTTACACATGTTTCTGCTGTCTTTGTTAACAATGTAAAGGCGTGTTACATTTGTGCTGCATTTATTTAATTATATAAAGATGTGTTGCAAGCTTTATCTTATTACTTTTTCGTCTTATTGTTTTATTATCTTTTCATCTTATTACTGATATTGATTGCAGTATAATTTTCAGAGAGAAATATATAAATCTTAGGAATGGTTTGCTAAGTTTTGCAAAATGTCCATCTAAGAACCCAACAAAAAACATTCCCATTATCACAGTCCATTACTTAACAGCATACCCATGAACACATGGGGACACACACTCACAGGGACACAAACACAGACACGGGGGGGGAGGGAAGAGAGGGAGAGAGAGAGAGAGAGACAGACAGAGAGAGAGAGAGAGAGAGAGAGAATGAGAATTTCCCCTCTGCATATATGGATTTCTCTTCCCAAGAATTCAGCCAATTGAAGATTTTTAAAAAAAAACAATGCATAAGAAAAAAATAAACTAAATATATACATTTTTCTTATCATTAGTTCCTAAACAATACAATTGTCTACACAGTTCTTACTATGCAATAGATTTAATATGTGTTACATAATTTTATCTAAGGAACTGGAGTCTGCAGATTTAATATCTGCAGGGCAGGAAGAGGCTGAAATAAATCCTCAGGGAACACTGAAGGCCAACTGTGCACACATGGAGATTCCCAGATGTACCAATGAGTGCATGGACAGGCACACGGAAGGATGTATGTGAATACCCACATACACACACACATACATACACACACACACACACACACACACACACACACATGCATGCACGCACGCACACATGCGCGCGTGTCAGGATTTTCAAAGGGTGAACCTTTAACAGGATCCAAACTAGGCTTGTAATCATATTATAATGTTGTCTGCCTGTTTTACTTGTTGGCGTTTGTACTAAAGAGAGAAAGTGATGGGGGCATCCTTCTGTATATATGTTTCTCTTATTGGTTGATAAATAAAACACTTGACAATAGCCAGGCAGGAAGCATAGACAGGGCGACCAGACCAGGCAAAGGCTGGGGAAAGGAAGGCAGAGGAAGGCTGTGGGGAGAGATACCATGTAGAGATAGGTAAGATAGGACATGCCAGGAATTCTCTGGTAAGATAAGGTCATGTAGAAATACATAGAATAATAGTTATGGGTTAATAATTAAGAGAGAGATAGCCAGAATGAAGCCCTAACCATCAGCCAAAGTTTTATAATTAACATAGTGTCTGTGTGTTGATTTGGGACAAAGAGGCCATAGGACCAGGCTGGAAAGAAACTCCAGCAGCTGTGGGACCTGATGGAACAGAAACTTTCATCTTCAGGAAGGGCATTTTTGCTTTGTGGTAAAAGCACAGGATGAGGAACACATTGACAGAATAAGCTGGATTTTAAATAACTGAGAATACTCTAGTAATTCTCCAAGCAGTATAGATAATTCATATCTGTTTATTAATATGCAAAGGTCAGCAATCACAAATTTTGATGCTCTCCTACCACCTTGATAGCCTGGATATATAACTCCAATTACACAAACTCACCTGTAAACACAAGGTGTTGTATTTGTATAAACATGCTTTTGGACCATTATGCATTATTTTATTTGTCCATTCTGAAACTGACTTCTACTCTTCCTTCTTTCTCTGTGACCTTTGGTAAAGTTAGAACATAACAATTGAAGGGACTCTAGCCAGCCTGAGCATGGCAAACATGGCTCTGACAGGGCAGGCCTTAGCTTCCTCTCCCATTCCCTCTGCCTTGCTAAAAACCATTAGTTTACATTCCTAAAGCTAGTCACCAAGGTCTATTCCCTTATTTGGCCACTTCTTCCTCCTGGGGCTGACCATCCAGGTCCAGCTATCAAAGTATTAAAGTCCAGCAATCAGAAGCCCCCTTTGGCTGCCCTAATTAACCTTCCCTAATTAAAATTAAACACTTCATCCTAACACAGGGTTTCCCCTTTTGCCTGTCTCCTCTCTATCCAGAGGCAGTCCTTTGTCCCTCAGGGACAAATACCCTTCCCTCTTGTCCCTTGCCCCTTTTCTCCCCTTTCCCTTGTTGCTGTTCCCTTCTCCCTCTTACTCTATCTCCTGTCTTTGTCCCTTATCCCTGCCCTCTGTCCCTCCAGAGCAAATAAATATCCTTTGTGCTGAGAACTTGGTCTTGGGGGGTCCTGAGCCGATATGGTTCCCTTACAGCAAGATTTAACAGAAGAGAGCAGTGAAGGGATGGCTGAATCAGCGACAACTTAGACAAAGGCTTAAGTCTGAGAAGCTCAGTAGCCAAAGGCCCCAAATGAGAGTGATACACAGTGGGGAGAACCCAGGTACTCCAAGGAGAACCCTGCACCACGACCACCTTGCTGCTCCAGCCACCAGTCATGTGGGTGCCCATCTCGCACCCTCCAACACCTTCAATTTCCCATTTGCCAATCAATGCATCTTGCCTTGTTACCAATCCCTGCACCTCCTCCAACAAAAGCTCCCAAAGGCTACCTACTACTTACACCCTCTGCACTGCTGAGATTAGCACCCGCTGTTCTCTGCTGCGTGTTAGTTTTACATTTCCCTCTACCTCCCAATGTGCCCTTACACCAATCAACCTCCAACAGCCAAAGCCAGTATGTATGTCCTACTTTTTACCTCCCTGTCCATGTCGCTGCCCCCACCTGATCTGCGCGTCCCACTGTAGGTCGCACCAACTGAAATCACTGCCCATCCCTCAAGCTCCTCTCTGCTCCCCTCCAGATGCTGCCTTCTCAAAACCTTCCATGAAACCTCCCTCCATGTGCAGTTATCACATGGTGCCTGTACTAGAATTTAAAACAAGGCACAAAGAACTTTTTCTTGCAGCTTACAAACTCAAGGGCCAGGGCTTTTATGTTCTAATTCTCTTTGCACCTCCGAGAACACCATCCTCATAAATTTCAAAGTCAAGTAATCATTTTCAGAATTAATAAATAAGAATATAATCTAAGCAGAAAGTTATTCTGTTGGAAAATGACTGTGTCAGTAGATATGTTTCTGAATGTTTATCAGCTGCCCACAAAAGCCAGAGCCACTGAGAAGTCATGAGTGGTGTTGCTCAGCAAGGAAAGCAGGGTGCCAGCCATAGACAAAGCTGTGGGGGAGAGCTCAGAGAAAATCTACAAGATACTGGGGTGGGGGTCATGACAATGACAGTGAAGAAGCGTCTCAAAGTTTTGTGGAGAGAGAAAAAAAGAAAAACCTCAGGAACCCCATTTGGGAATCTGGGATTCCATCTGTCTGTTCAGAACAACAGATGGGCAAGCCATAGTTGTGTTTCAGGATGTTTCCCAACAAGCCATTATTCTGTTCCCTGCACAGAACCTCGAGAGAGAGCCTCATCCCACTCAACGCTGTTCACAACGCCACTAGGCATGATGCCGAGATGCCTGACCAAGATGAGTGCCAACACCTCACAATAAACAGTGCAGTGTATCAACCACATGAGACACAGTGTGCAAGGTTCTGGGCAAGAACTGAAGAACAAAAAGCAAACACAATTCAGTGGACCCAACAGCAAAGACAGTTTCAGGAGAGTGCAGTGACAACTTTGTCACCACAGTAATGTCACAGCAGGTAGACCAGAGACAGAAGAGAATTCAAACTGTAAAAATTTGCCAAAGGAGCCGTGCCTGGTGGGGCAAAGCCTGTAGTCCCGGCTACTTAAAAGGCTGAGGATCACAGTTCAGGAGCAACCTGGCTACAGCCTGAGCAACTTAGTTGAGCCCGTCTCAAAATAATGAGTGAAAAGAGTGCTGGAGACACAGCTGAGTGCACAGCATTTCCCTCCAATATGTGACACTCTTGTGTTCAAATCCAGCAACACACTCACAACACACACACACACACACACACACAGAGAGAGAGAGAGAGAGAGAGAGAGAGAGAGAGAGAGAGAGAGAGAGAGAGAGAGTGGGGTAAGGACACCATTTTAAGGGGTTGCAAAGTCAAGAAAACACATCTATGTATCTTTAGGATAGGGGAGGCTTGAATCGAGTCCTAGTGCAGGGAGAGGAGGCTCAGTTCAGATAAACACAAATTTCTGTAAAATCTCATTTGCCACTGACAAAAAAAGCTACTGTACCAGCTTACAAGCAAAATAGAAATTTTTGTTACTAGGCAATAAAGTAATTTCACTTATTCACAGCTAGTAAGATACTAGGAGCTGAAAATTATTCCAAAGGTAGTTCCTATACAACCAAGATGCTTGATATCAAAAAAATGTGCATAGATCAAGTGTTTCAGATGATATCATTATGTTCAAATTTTTTACCCAAATAAAAAGTCTGAAATTTCTCTTAACAAAGCGATGAGTTTTTCCCTTTGTTTTCCTACATTAATCTTCATAATTTGTTTTCATTTGCCCCTCCCTCCACTGCCCCCTCTTCATCCTCTCCTGAAGCCCCCCTTCTGCTCTCATGCTGTGTGTATTCCATCACCCTCTCTCCCTGCCCCATTTAAAATATCTTTCTCCCTCTCATTGACCCCTGTCTACTTCCATGACCCCCGGCACACACACCACACACACACACACACACACACACACACACACACACATACACACACACACACAGTTAACTTCTTCCAAGAGAAAACATACACTATGTGCCCTTCTGAGTCTGTGTGGTGATTTGAAAGCAAATGGCCCCTAAAGGGATTAGGCACTGTGGCTTTGTAGGTGTGGCCTTGTAGGAGGAAGCGTGTCACTGTGGGGGCAGACTTTGAGGGCGTCTTTGCTCAAGCTACACCTAGTGAGACACACCACTTCCTGTTGCCTACAGGATCAAGACGTAGCTCCTTCCCCACTCTTAGCTCCTTCTCCACTCTCAGCTCCTTCTCCAGCACCATGTCTGCCTGCACACCACCATGTCCCACCATGATGATAATGGACTAAACCTCTGAAACTGTAAGCCACCTAAATGTTTTCCTTTGTAAGAGTTGCCATGGTCATGGTGCCTCTTCACAGCAGTAGAAACCCTGACTAAGACAGACTGGCTTATTTTGCTTAACATAATGATCTCCATTTAGTTCCACCTATCTTCTTACAAATGTCACATTTTTTTCCTTTCAGCTGAAAAATTCCATTGTATGTATGTCCCACATGTACTGATCATTCTTTTGTTGATTGCACTCTAGGCCAGTTCCATTTCTTAGCTACTGTGAATAGTACTACAAACAAACACGGATATACAGGTCTCTCTGTGGTATGTTAAGAATCCCTCCAGCATACACCCAGGAGTAGTATAGCTGGGTCATATGGTAGTTCTATTTTTACGTGATGGCTGCATTAGATTGCATTCCCATTAGCAGTTGTTTTACCTTCATATCCTTGCTAGAATTTTTTGATGTTTGTTTCCTGATAACAGCCACTTTTGACTAGGGTGAGATGACTCTCAAAGCAGTTTTCATTTCCTTTATGGCTAAGAGTGTTGAATACCTTTTCAAATATTAGTCATTTATATGTCTTCTTATGTGAACTATCTATTTATTTCATTGGTCTATTGACTGAATAGTAGTTTGTTTAATGTTTACAGTTCTTTATACACTTGAGATATTAATCTCCAATCAGGTGTAGGATTAACAAAGTTTTTTTTTTTCTCCATTCTGTAGGCTGTCTCTCCAGTATGGTGACTGTTTACTATATGATGCATAATCTTTTAAATTTTCACAGAATCCCATTTATCGACTCTAAGAATTATTTCCTGTGCTACTGGAGTCCTTTCAAAAGGTACAGACAATTTTGACTTCACTCTACTCTGGCAGTTTCTAAGTTCCAGGATCTTTTGTCCATTTTCATATGATGTTTTGTGCAAGGTCAGAGGCAGGGGTCTAGTTTCATTCTTCACAAGTGGAAACCCAGTTTCCCCAGTACCATTTGTTAAAGAGGCTGCCTTTTTCCAATGTATGCTTTTGTCACCTCTCTTGAACACTGGGTGGCTGAGGCTGATGACATGGCTCGGCAGTTAAAGGCACTCACCATCAAGCCTGACAACCTGGTGGAAGGAGAGAACTAACTCCCTGACAAGCTGTCCTCTGACCACATTACATATGTGCACACATACACCCTAAATAAAGAAATCTAATTTTAAATATTTTAAAGAAAATTTAAGTGGTTATATCTGTGTGACTCTATTTCTGGGCCAACTATTCTATTTCATGCAGTTTGTGTTACTATAGTACCCACGAGGAACTTAAGTATTCGTGTTATGTTCAAAATTTTACTTAAATAATAAAATCTGAAATTTCTTGAAAGTAAGTCTCCGAGGAGGAAAAGAATCCCTACACCCTCTTTCCACAAGTATGTTTCACACTTCACAATCATGTTTCACAAGCTTCTGGAGTGCTAACTGTGTTTACGGGTCAGCACAGGCTGAGTTTCACAGCCTAAACAACGCAATGCAGCCCATTCCTGGTTCCTCATTAATGAAACAGGTTCAAAACTATCAGAGAATGTGTGAAAACAAAAATACTTGTCCACTCTCTGCTGACAGAACTATAGCCTCCGCAGGACCTACAACTTGTGAAAGGACATCAGCCACAGAAAATGTCAGCCTCCACCTGTCTGTCTGTCCTCATGGATGCTCTTCTTAGCTCTATTCTGAGAGATCCTGGACTGGAAATGAATTCGTAACAAATACACATTCCATTTGTCTTGATTCTAGTCTGTGTCACTAGACTATACATACTCATCCACTTGTAGAAGTCCGATGTAGACCCCTGACCATGGAATGTGGGAATGTGATAGCAGTGACCAAGTAGAAGACTTAACTTCCTCTCTTAGGACTGAAAACAAAAAACAAACAAGCAGTCACATCCCTGGGAGAACTGAAATCCTGAAGTGTTCAAGAATGGTAATTCTTATCATGTCTCTATTTAATTTATGCTTTTGATCTATGCAAAAAGCAAACAGGTTGGAGGATGACTACAAGCTATCAGAGACCCTTTCAGGCAGTGACTAATATGACTAATTTACTAAATTAAGTACCTTTTTTGAGCATATTTAGCCCCTAAGCCTGATATAAAGATATTTAGAGATATTAAGGTAGAAAACTTATTACTAATATGCAAAGAACACAAGATGCCATGTACCTCCCCCCTGCAAAAACTCTAGAATATACTTTTGCATTTCTGCCCAATACCATAAGAACTTTCCTCTCTGCAATAATCTAGTCTGTGGATGAGTGACTGCATTGATTACATCATGCCTAGGACCTAAAACACAGTATTACAAACCCCTTAGGTGTCAGGGTTGGGGGGAGTAGGAATTCAAAAACAAGCTACAATCTCCTATTGAGGTCTGGAAGATGTTGGAATATCCCTTGCAAAGAAATATACAAACTGTAGCAGTTCCATTCCTGGGGTGGAGGGAGGAGAATGAGTGAGACTACGAATGTTTTACAGGCTGCTTTCCTTTTCAAGGGTCACATAGAACAGGGTTAATATGCTGCTCTTACTGAGCACAGTGCCTCAGACCTGTAATCCCAGCCCACAGGAGGTGTAGGCCGGAGAATCAGCAGTTTGAGGACAGGCAACACGAGCCTATATGAGTTCCCATCCCCACACACCCTCCAAAATAGACAGGGGCTAGAGAGATGGTTCAGTAGATAAGAACAATTGCTGTTTTTGCAGAGGATCAGTGTCCAGATTGCAGCATGCATGTCAGGATCTCAAAACTGCCTGTAATATCAGCTCCAGGGAGCCTGTGGTGGTTTAAAAGAGAACAGGTCCCGCAGGCTCATGTTTCAATGTTTGGTCCATAGTTAGTGAAATTATTTAGGAATGATTAGGAGGTGTAGCCTTATTGGAACAGGTGTGGACTTGTCAAAGGAGGCATGTTACTAGGAGCGGGCTTTGAAATTTCCAAAGCCCACACCAGGTTCAGAGAGAGAGAGACAGAGACAGAGACAGAGACAGAGACAGAGAAAAAGAAAGAGAGCAGTCTCTGTGTGTATATGTTTATGTTTGTGTGTGTCCGCATGTGTGTGTGACAGAGAGAGAGAGAGAGAGAGAGAGAGAGAGAGAGAGAGCAGTCTCTGTGTGTATATGTTTATGTTTGTGTGTGACTGTATGTGTGTGTGTGTGTGTGTGTGCGTGACAGAGAGAGAGAGAGAGAGAGCAGTCTCTGTGTGTATATGTTTATGTTTGTGTGTGACTGTATGTGTGTGTGTGTGTGTGTGTGTGTGTGCGTGACAGAGAGAGAGAGAGAGAGAGAGCAGTCTGTGCGTATATGTTTATGTTTGTGTGTGACCATGTGTGTCCGTATGTGTGTGTGTGTGACAGAGAGAGAGAGAGAGAGAGAGAGAGAGAGAGAGAGAGAGAGCAGTTTCTGTGCGTATATGCTTATGTTTGTGTGTGTCCATCTCCACCTCTGTCCCCTCTCCACCTGCTGTCTTTGCATCAGGATGTAAAGCTCTCAGCTTCTGCTCTAGCACCTGACTGCTTCCCACCATGATGACAATGGGCTAACCCTCTGAAACTGTGAGCCAACCCCCAATTAAATGTCTTCCTTTTTAAGCTGTGTCTGTCATGGTGTCTCCTCCAAGCAATAGAACAGTAACTAAGACAGAACTTGACACCCTTGTCTGGCCTTCCAGAACACCACGAGCACTCACATGTGCTCTCTCTCTCTCTTTCTTTCTCTCTCTCTCTCCCCCTCTCTCTCTCTCTCTCTCTCTCTCTCACACACACACACACACACAGACACACACATGAACAAAAATGACAACTGCTGAGAGACACTGGATTGTGGGGGAAAACTGTTGAGTTAAACCAGCCTATACAGTTTAAAGACTTAAAACTTTAACTTTAAAATGGAAGTCAGGAAATATGTTGCATTGGGGGAGAGGTTATGCCATTGTTTCCACAGGAAATAAAAATCTATGGATCTCTATAAAGATCAGATTTGGTAGGGGAAGACCTCCTGAGGAACTTGGCTACAAACATGAGGGAAAAGGCTAAGAAACACTACAGGACAGGTGTCGTATATTGTGATCCTTCAACATGGGAACAGCTCTGAGACTGGATGAGACATGATAAATCTTGTTGGTAAGAGTCCTCATATCTTGCCGGGCATGGGTGGTGCACACCTTTAATCCCAGCACTAGTGAGGCAGAGGCAGGCGGATCTCTGTGAGTTTGAGGCCAACCTCCAGAGCGAGTGCCAGGACAGGCTCCAAAGCAATATAGAAAAACCCTGTCTCAAAAAAACAAAAAAGGTCACATCTTATTATTACATGCCATCCTTTCATATGATATTCATAGAGATTTATATTACAGTTCAGTTATGCAGTCCAAACACACTTATAAAGTTAACAGATGCCTTTTACTTGCTCAAACGTAGAATAAAAAGTCATCTTTAGCTGATTTCTGCACAATAGATATTCCATATTTATGGTAATGCAGATATGTATGTTACCTTTAAAAGTTTGAGTGTTTTCAGAAAAAAAAAGTAGCACAGGTGATCCAACTTCTTAAAATGCCTTTGTTGCAGTTTCCTCAAATTTCTGCATCCAGAATAACTTCAAAGATGCTAGCAGATCTGGCCCAGCTTCACAGACTACTCACCAAGGTCTTCAGACAAACTCTACACTTTTCCATCACACAGAGACTAAACAAAAAAATAACACAGCTAGCTCTCACAGGACTTGACCATTGTCCCAATTTTCTTAAGGTCCCCTAAAGATGCAGTCACCCTCAGACAACAGGAAGCAGTCTAAAGAACACAAGGGCCACAATCACAAGAGGTGTGGTGGGTGGGTTTTGGTCACTGGGTGGATCTTTTGTCATTGTTTAGGGGGATTTTTCTGCAAGTTGTTACCGGTCACAATCAGGAAAAAAACTAAACACAGAAACAAAGTAGGTTAGATTCAGGGATCACTTTCTGAAAAGAAAGAGGGGATATAGAAATAGGACAGAATGGTAGATTATTAAATCTTTTACACTAAAAATGAAACTGTTAGTCTTAAATATTTTACACTGGTATGGATTTTTGTATATTGGTATGAATCTAAGATTGTTTTTGTTAGAACATACTTTATATATGTTTCTGTTCTTGTTTAAGGTATTGTACCTATGCATCTCATTTTAAAATGTAATATATAATTAAGAAATACAGGTTAGTAGTTAGTCATCTATAATAATCAAACATGACTTGTAGTCATGTTAGGTATGCTTTCAAGGTTAAACCAAGATACATTCTAAATAGAGAGGTGGTCTTCAAACACTTCAGAGATCTACATAATATGGCATTTAAGATGCTTAATAACCTAAGGTTTTTCATGACAGTGAGACACACATGCTACTCACATCACCAATTTACTTCATAAAGGATGATGGGCATCAAGAACCTCCATATGGAGTTTGCTTTTATTGTGGAAAAGTTAGACACTGAGCAAAGAAACTGCCATTGCCTCAACTGCTGACAGTATGCTGTCCAAATTGGACAAGCAGTACACAAAAGAACAGTAGGACACATAAAAAGCTTAAGTTATTTAAAAAGATATTTTTAGGTCTAAAAAGATATTTTTAGAATTATAATAGAAGTTATGATAAAAAATGGTTTAGATGTAAAACTTTGAACTCATCAAGATAGTATAGATAATAGTTTCTCCAAATTTGCCAACTAAAAATGGACTGGATATTGTAAATATAATCCTTACTTGATAACTGTTCTTATTGTATATAATTTTACTGTGTTGGAGTTAAAACCTTTCCTTTTAACTTAGACTAAAAATGGGAAATGTTGTGGGATATTTGTACACTGTGTGAAAATATATTGCTGTGATTGGTGTAATAAAAAGCTAGACAGGAGGTATAAACAATTTCTGGCCAGAGAGAACTCTGAGAAGAAAGGTGGAGTCGCCAGCCAGATGAGGAAGAAGCAGGATGCACAAGAAGAGGTAACAGCCACAAGAGACATGGCAGGATGTGGGTTAATAGAAATGGGTTAATTTAAGTTATGAAAACTAGTTAGAAAAAAGCCTAAGTTATAAGCCAAGCTTTCATAATTAATAAGAAGCCTCTGTGTCATTACTTGGGAGAGGGTTAAAGGGCTAGAGTAAGTCATGTTACAAGGATTCCATGTTGAAAAAGCAAGAGCTGAACCACTGGACTGTCCCATCCAATCTTAATAACTTTCCCTGATCACCCATAACCTCCTTGGAAAAAAAACCCTCAGTATCCCTCTTCTAGTCTCTCCCATACTCTCTCTCTCTCTCTCTCTCTCTCTCTCTCTCTCTCTCTCTCTCTCTCTCTTCTGTGTGTGTGTGTGTGTGTGTCTGTGTGTCTGTCTCTCTCTATCTCTCTGCTCTGTCACTCTCTGTCTCTGTCTCTCTCTGTGTCTCTGTGTCTGTGCCTGTCTGTCTCTCTCTCTGTCTCGCTCTGCCTCTCTCTCTCTCTCTCTCTCTCTCTCTCTCTCTCTCTCTCTCTCTCTCTCTCTCTCTGTGTGTGTGTGTGTGTGTGTGTGTGTGTCTGTGTCTGTCTCTGTCTCTCTATCTCTCTGTTGCTCTCTGTCTCTCTCTGTCTCTGTCTCTCTATGTGTGTGTCTCTGTGTCTGTGTCTGTCTCTCTCTGTCTATCTGTCTCTCTCTCTCTGCCTACCTCTCTCTCTCTCTCTCTCTCTCTCTCTCTCTCTCTCTCTCTGTCTCTCTCTCTCTTCCCTCCCCCCACACTTCCTTGCTAACAACTTCCCTCCCCACCTCTCTCTGTCAGTACTCTTGCCATCTTTCTCTATGGAGACTTGCCTTCCAGGGCTCTGTGACCAGCTGCTGCCAGGACAGGGAAGTGGCTCTAGAGGCAACACCACCCTGAGCACCTTAAACACTGCACAGATTCATGGACTGGATGTGCTATGTGCAGATCCCTCTGCATTTAATTAAGGACTTCCACTTCTCTTTCAGAAACACAATGAAAATAGGGAAAGTTGAAGGGTCCCAGGAATGACATTTAAATTCCATTATGTCTGTGCTGCCAGTAATGTCCCAAGCATATAGTTTAGCAAATGGTGAACTGACTGCTGAGACAAAGGACACCAAGTACCTAAAACCAAATATTCCCAGAAGACTGGCAGTGAGCTAATGTTTACCAGTGACACAAAGCAGATGATGTAATACTGTTGTTTAGAAAAGATCATTTTCAACAACTATATTTAATTCATTGAAATGATTTTATATAGAGATTGGTTTGAGGAGAAAAAAAATCATTATAAAGCTTACAGTATCCAAAGCATTTAAAAATACCAAAAGAATGAATTTTTCATACATCCTAAGTTTTCCATTAATTCTATTTCTCAATTTATCATTATCTTTAGGAAAAAAACTGTGCGTATATGCATGCATGGGTGTGTCTGGGAGTGTGTGTAAGAGAGAGAAAGAGAAACAGAGACAGAGATGGAGGGGGAGGACAGAGAGAGCAGGTGTGTCTTTGGAGGCTAGAGGACAACTTTCAGAAGCCTGCTCTGTCTTTCCATGAGTTCCACAATAAGTCAGGTCATGAGGCTTTTGCAGCAAGTGCCTTTACCCACTCAGCCCTCTCATGAGGCCCCCAACATAATTCTTTCTATATATAATCTATTTATTTGTGCTTCCTGCACAATCATGTTTTGCCTACATGCATGTCTGCGTGAGGGCGTCAATTCCCCAGGAATTGGAGCTAAAGGCGATTATGTGGGTGCTGGGAATTGAACCTGTGTCCTCTGGAAGAACAGCCAGTACTGTTAACAGCTGAACCATCTCTCCAGCCCCCTAAAATCATTCTCAAAGATGAAGATACAAAGAGAATATCCTCCAGACGCCCCCCCCCTTTTGGAGACATGGTCTCAGGTAACCCAGGATGGCCTTGAACTATCTTTGTAGCTGAGGCTGGGGATTGACCTCCTATCCTCCTGCCTCTGCCTCCCTAGTGCTGGAATTAAAAGCCTTATACTACCATGCCTGGTGACAGAATGTCTTTTAATGAAGCCCTCACACTTATTTCATCTCTGTACTACTGAATGCCACACACAGCCTCTTCACATTGTGTCCCACACATACATCCTCGCTTGAGGCCATTCCTCTCACTGTGTGGTTGGCAGCACTCACGGCTATCTCCCCTGGTATTAACCCCTGTTTGAGCCTCTCCTTTATCACATGCCGTCTGCCCCCAGTTACTTGTTCTTTCTTAACTGGCAATCGCTAGACCTCAGTCAATCAAACCCTTAATAAAATAAAGACTTCCAGGGCCTCCACCCAGGTTGACCAGGTTCCATCCCATCGCCCCTCTGCTTCTCATGAAGTTATCCCAGCCCTCCATCTCTAACTCCCTGCCCTCCCCTCCACAGCATTCACTACACCTGCCCTCCAAAGGCCCCTGACTTCCACTTGCTGCATCCACTGGACACACGTCAGCCTGTGTGCTATGCCTGTCTCTGCCACTTCTGCCATGGCTGTGATGGCTGTGATGCTTTCCCGGTCAGCTATGGAGCCTGACCCTTCCTGCCCACTGCCCTTTCATTTTCTGTAGACATTTCCTATGACAGAGTAGCAATGACCCATGCTTCAGGACTCAGTACAGCCCCGGGAAGTATATCAGTACCAACCTAGCGCATTTTCTGGGAATCCCAAGCAAGAATTTTAACTCTGATGCAGTGATGATATCTTACCTCCCAGCATCCCTGGAACCTGGACTTTTACCTCCCCTGAGGTGTAATCCTGGCAGTTACACATCCAGAACCGCCCTCCAGCCATGTAGGTTCTTTAGTGACCTTTCACCTTTTGAAGACAACAGCTTCAAACCCCCAACAGAATGGCACCTGAGACAATGAAGCACAACTGCAGCCTGAGGAGCCCAGGGCTCTGGGGTACATCTCTCCTTCTTTCTGAGTGTCCCTTCCTCTTCACCCTCACACTGAGCCTACGTTAAGACAGCTTTATTAGGCCCATACTCTGCTTCATGCTAGCTACTTCTGAAATTCTTTTTCATTTCAAAACCACATTTTCTGGCATGGCCTGAATTCAGAAATGATCTCTTATTAAGTTGGGATTTGGTTAGTGCGTATTTATAATAATAGGTGCTACTGGGTTGGGTTTTTTTTTTTAATTCACTTACTTACAAGACTCTTTAAGATGACTAATTGTGTATCCATCGTACAAATAAATATGCCCAGAAATGACTAGGAACACCAAGCCGTGAGGGAAGAGGGAAAGAGAGACCCTATGCTTCCCAGGTGAGACAGGAAGACACCTGAACACAGTCACAGGGTTCTGCTGTTAGGACAAAAGCCCACTGACCGCGTTCCACAGTGACTTGTATTGAGTGTCCACAGCCCTGGCCTGGCTCTGGTGTCTCCAAGCCGACGGGCAGGGCCACAGAACTGTGCCCACCTCCTCCTACACCACTGTGCTTGTTCATGTCCACCTCGCCACAAGAGGAGCAAGTTTCCATTTTTCGGGAGCTACAGAGCATTGTAACTTATTGAAAGCTTTCTATCACTTTCCTGGGTTGTAAAAGAAATTCCCTTTGGAAACATTTCAAGAGATCTGAACGGTAGCTATGCACTCACTCTACCGTGTTATAAAAGGCCCCCTAAGAAAATGAGACATGTCCAACTGGCAAGAATCCACTTACCAATTTCATCTAGCTCAGATTAAAATATTTACAGATTTTTATTATATCCCATCTATTCATTTTGTGTGCACATATGAGCGTGAGAGGACATGCATGCCCTGGGGCACACATGCAAGCTGGAGGGTGACATGCGGGAGTCAGTTCTCCTCTCCTACTGTGTGGGTCCAGGGAAAGGGACTCAGGTCATGGATCCCGGTTGCAAGCACCTTTATCTAACGAGCCATCTCACTGCCTTAATGGATTATTTATAAAAGTTTTGTGTCACAGCTCTAAATGGGATGTCTCCATCAAACCCTCCTCTCAAAGCTCAGGGAACACACGGAAGAGGAGGCAGAAAGACTGTAAGAGCCAGAGGGGACGGAGGACACCGGGAGAACAAGGCCCTCTGAATCAACTGTGCAAAGCTCGTTTGAGCTCACAGAGACTGAAGCAGCAGGCACAGGGCCTGCACGGGTCTACACCAGGTCCTCTGAATATATATTACAGTCTTCAGCTTAAGATTTTTATGGGACTTCTGAGAGTGTGGCTTCTCTTGGGGCTCTTTTCCTTCTGTTGGTTTGCTTTGTCCAATTCTGATGTGATGGTTTTTGTTTGTTTTATTTTGTCAAGTTTGGTGGTTATCACTTAGAAACCTTTCTTTTCTAACGAGCAACAGTAAGGGAGTAGATCGGGATGGGAGGGGAGAGCTGGGAGGAGTAGAGGGAGGGGAAACCGCAATCAGGATATACTGTATGAGAAAAAAAGTTATTTTCAATAAAAGGAGCAAGTTTGGTGTGATGATTACTCTTAACCGTCAATCTGACTAGACTTAGATTCACCTATAAGATGGTGAAGTGCACTTCTGGGTGTGCCATGGGTCAATTCCAAAGAGGACTGACACATGGGACTGACGGGATGTTAGCCCGAATGTGGCAGCACCATCCAATACGCTGAAGGCCCAGACAGGAAAATGTTCAAGTTCCATTCTCCTTGAGTGGCTGTATCGACTCCATCCATGTCTGTAGATGGCAGGCTCTGGCTTCTTCCCTCTTTCAACATGAACGCAATGCTAGCTGTCTTCCAGGGAGCTTCCAGGTACTCAATGTGAGAATGGGACTACCAAGGCTTTGCACTCCTTCACTTGAACAGCTATGGTTTCTCTGCCTCTTCATGAACATAGATTCTCCACATATACAGATAACCACCAGTGAACTAAACCAGCCCACAAATTATATTTTATTATATGTGTGTGTGCATTAGTAGTATATGTATAAAATTAAATATATTTTTCTATTGCTTTTGTTTCTCTAGAGAACCTGATGAATACAACTGGCTTTCAAGTTAAAATTCCAAACTTAAAAAATAAACTTTCCCCCCAAAGTTTGTAAGCCAGTGGTTTAGAGCATTGATTTATTGTTGTTGTTGTTGGTGGTGGTGGTGGTGGTGGTGGTGGTGGTGGTGGTGGTGGTCATGAAACATCTCTCAGGTAATAAGCACTGTTTTAAATGACAGAGATACACGGTAAATATGACAAAGATTGCCATCTAGCAAACTTTCTGCAATTTAATATAAGGGAACCTTGGCATAAATATGTATAATACAAGTATATTCTCATATCTGTGTACATTATCAAGTCCCTAGCAGCTGTTAATTGGCGTTTGTCAAGTACTGTCCTTGGGATTTGCTGTGCTGCTTGGCACTTTAAATAACACTTGAAAATTCAGTGAAAGCTCTGCTAATTAACGAAGACTTTGTCATAATTAATTGTGTTTGTGAAATGAGTAGTTTCCAGTACATGTGGTTATTTAAGAGTCCTGAAACCAAACACCACACCATTCAGCAAAATCAAACTCCTAACACCTGAAGCACCAATATTAGCCCGTTGGAGCCTGGGTGCTGCTCTGCTCAGAGCTGACCCAAGTCACAGCCAGCTGATCTCACGGCCAGGACACTGTCCTGGCACCTATGCTAGAGAAAGCCAATCTACAGGTGCTAGCCAAGGGCTGGGTTTAATTCATCTAGGCTCTTTATTTACCAAGCCTACCACCTACAAACATGTGAACTTAGTCAGGATTAAGAACAGGAATTGCTTTCATGATAAGTTCCCAGCCAAGAGCAGTGAAGGGAAGGGATAGACAACACCTTCCTAGTTCTAGAGCCTGTCAGCTACCGACCCCAAAGAGAGAACTCAACAGTGTTGGATACGATCATCCTGCCACGATGCCCATGAATGCAGCTAGAAGGTGAACATCCACGTGACTGATGCTGCCACGCACAAGCAGAGTGTCCAATGAATGAAGGTAAGAATGAAGGAACGGGTGAAATACGACACCTCACAGACCTGATAGGCCTTAGTAAGTCACGGTCCAACACCTTACAGACCTGTATGTCTTAGTAGGTTACATGACGGAGCTTAGACTTTGCTCAAAGTACAGTGAAAGCCAGCCATGAATTTTAAAAAGCAGGTTCACTATGGGAAAACAGAGGAGAATGTTAACAGCAACTAAATGTAAAGATGCTGACATCTGACTATACACTAAAAGTGAAGGCAGGAATGTGGGCAGACACATTTAGGGATTAAAACCTGACATATAACACAAACATTTTTATCCTATTTTAAAAACTTCTTTTAAACATTTATTTATGGGGACAGGTGCCACAATGTACACATGAAGGTCAGAGGACAACTTGTTGGAATGGGTTCTCACTTTCTACTAAGTAAGTTCCGGGCATCGAACTTAGATCACCAGGATTGACAGCAAGCACCTTTACACCCACTGAGCCATCCTGCCAGCCCTCCATACTACTATTTATGGGACAATCATTAAATAATCTAATAGCCGAGAATGGCAGTATCTATTCTGGAAAATGTACTCAGACACAGCCACAGGGCTGGGAATATAGACTGAGCAGGAACGGATGACCCACCCAGCCTCTCAACCGAAGAGAGGGAGCAGAGTCACCCCTACTTCCAATCCTCTAACTGTGGTCCCTCAGCCTGTGGCAAACATGATGCAGGTGGCAGACACTGAGAACAGTGAGAACAGGACAGCCGAAGGGTGACGTGCTGACAGGACCAGGGCTTCCTGCAATGCCCATCCTCAGGGTCAGCTACCTGCACACCTCTTCCCTCCCCGATTTCTTGTGCCACCAGCAGCCACTCTGCTGAGACTTCTCCTCTTCACTAGCTTTCCCTAGAATTTCCACATATATGTCAAGTGGGCAGAAATCGAAAACACTTATATTTTCTTTCCATTAAAACACAGCTACATTTCTGAGCATCTGTGGCATGCTATGCACTAATTTATAGTTCTCAATATATTAATTTTTCTATCTTAATCAAAATCTTATTCCTGCTTTAAATAAGGGGATACTAGGGGAGAAGTAACTTGCACAGCCAGCATGTGTCAAAGGAGGATTAGAACTCAGGCAGTCTAACTGCTGGCCCCACGCTCTCCTTCACATTAGCCATACCATCATAGACTCTGGCTTCAAAGCCAAGCTCCTTAGAAACAGAATGCAACTGTAGTTGCTCTTTGGAAGGCCCAATTTACACACAGCACCAGTTTATATCCTAATGAGGGGACGCTCAAGCAAATGTTTACACAGCTTCTAGAACATTGGAATTACATGAGTTTATTTCATCAAGTTTTTTTTGTTTGTTTTTTATCCCTTCCAGACAATCAGACTCATATTTGAAGGAAAGGGAAATGTTAATTTTTCCCTCAACATATGTGGAGAGAGCAACTCATGTGCACACTTGTTAGTTCTGCCAGAGTGCAAGCCTGCAGGGTAAGAAACACCCATCTCTGGGAGAACTTCTCGGCAGAAGAACTATTAGCGTGGAATGAGTGCTTGATTCAGAAATACATGGCGTTCTTCAAATGTCAGAAGCAGTCCCACAGAATAACCCAGGTCCCTAACTAGACTATTAAGTTGACGTTACCAAGTGCGGAGCTGAAGACAGCAGCTCATCCCTACTGGCATGAGAGTGCAAACGACGCAGCTGAGGACACTCTCATTACCTAGCAGCTTAACCTTCCAAGAAAGAAGCGCGTGTTTCCTAAGTTCAGAATTGAGAGCCATGGGACCCCTTGTCAGCCCAAGCTAAAGACAGAAAAACAAAAAAAGAAGGGAAGGCAAAGGGGGAGGAAAAAGCAAGAAGCATTGTGTAAAAAGAAAAAGAAATCTATTCACAAGAAATGCTTTGATGGTGTTAAAGATTATGAAATGATGAAAAGGCAAAGTCTTCTAAATAAAAATGATTCATACCTTAAAACATCACATTAGTCCAGTCACCTAGGTTACGTAACAATAGTTATAAACACTACTCAACAGTGTTTTACCCCCCAGGTCTTCAAACCTCTCCCAACAGCTCCAGTGGCAGAGTCCTGTAAAGATGCCATGTCGGCACAGGCACTCACCATGACTGACTCTCTCAGGAGTCCTTACCAGGCTTTTGCTTCTCTAAATGTGCATGCACTTAGCACTCAGAAGGTGCTGCAGGAGGACCGTGAGTTCAAGGCCAGACGGAATGCACAGTGAGTCTGTCTCCAAAAAATTGTACATCAGCAGGGCCTATGACACATGTGTAATCTCAGCACCGACAGGCAAAGGCAGGAGATCAAGTACAGCCTGGGCTATGTAGTAACTGGGGTTAGGGAGCAGAGTGTGAGGAAAGGTAAGAAGGAGGAAATGGAGGAGGGGGAAGAGGGAAGGGAGGGGAGAGAGAAGGAAAGACTGGGGAGGGTAGGAAGGGAAAGATGCAGATTTTATGGTTCACTTTTACCTCAGGTTGAAGGTTAATTGAACATACTTTTTCTATGAAGGAATAACTGCTTCTCCAGGAAAGTGGACCAAATTTATCTTGTGGCCTTTCACCCCTCCCCACTAAAATCAGGAATGGATATAGAAACTGAGTCTGAGTGTCAGAAATTGTGGCATGACGTTGCACTTCCAAGCTGTTTGTCTGCTGAGCTGTGCTCTCAATTCTCACTGTAGGGCACAATCATCTGGAAAACTTCAACAGTACCAACGCCTAACCTCCCCGACCCATGAGTCAGAACTGCAGTGGGAGAGAAAGAGGTCACTGTGTCTTGTTGCTTTTAGCTCCACTGGGTGACTTTAAGGACAAAGGGCTGAGAACCTGACGCTCAGGAAGCCCCTGATTGTGTGGGAATGCCCAAGTCAAGTTCTCAAAACACTCATTTTTCGCCTTCACCCTAAACCCACATCCTATACAGATGCAGACGGTAACAAGACGACACACTGTACACAGTGACAAATGACTATAATCCCAGCACTCGGGAGGCAAAGGTGGGGCATGATAAATTCAAAGCCAGCCTGGGCTATATTAGGAGACTCTGTCTGAAAAAAAATAATGATGATGATACATGCAAACACCCTTTTCCATTCAGGAGCAGTATTTTTTTTTTTTAAGCAATCTAAAACAGAAGGTCAAAATGAGGCCCTGCATCTCAAGTATAACATAAAAATGTTCATGTTTCAATGGGAACTCAAACTGAATGAGAAATCACAATTGAGTTGTCATTCCAACAGCAATAATAAAAATCAACAAAATATTTTTTCAATGAACAATTGTGAGCATGCTAAATGAAGAAATGCTACCATTCTCCTTGATCCCTTGATGTAAGTTCACTGCTCACCCAAATAGAGCCTGGGTCACTCAGACACATCTTGTAGGGCCATAAAATGGCACAGCCACTTTGGAAAAGAGACCGGCAGCTGACAGTTACTGTACATATTAAACATACAGTTGTCAGTGTGGCAGCTGCACTCTTGGGCATTTATACTAGAAAGCAAAATCTGACTTTTATATAGAAAATCTGTAGAGCCAAGTATGGTGGCACATGCCTGGAAAACTCAACACTTATCAAGAGTTCTCAGCCATCCTCTGCTTCATGGAGGGCTCAAGGCCAGCCTAGACTTCATGAAATCCCCTCTCAAAAAAGAAAAACAGAAACAAAAATCTGTGTGTGAATGTTCACAAGAGGTGAATTTTTACAAAGGTTATCCGCCCACCGGACACTACTTACCACCAATGGCAAGCACCTGAAAGTGACCTTTACATGTACTACAGATTTTACTTAACGGTCATCATCTCATCCACAATCCAGGAATCCCAGCAGTCCAATTTTATTCAATAAGGAAGGGATGCCCTGTGGCCTTGCCACAACCAATTACTTCCACATTGATGCTCAACATTTTCTTAGCTACCAAACCTACAGTACCCCAGAGCCTACACTTGATTCCTCAGCGGTAGCTTCGGGGAACAGTGCAAACATGCTCAGAGGCCCCATTGCTGAGCATCACGACCTTCCCAGGGGCATCTCTCAGAAGACTCATCACCTCAGTAAGTACTTCGAGCCTCTCCAGCTGCAGCACACCTAATTGCTTCTCTGGGGAACTCGGGGAGAATCCTCCAATTCACATTCCATAGATTCTGAATCCATAATCGGGACCCAAAACAGACAAACAAAATCTGCCACCTTCAGTTTGCACCTGTGAGTACAGTCCTTAAAACCTCTCTTGGTTTACTAACCCATGGGCAGGGAGAAACTATTTCAACACAAGCCATTGAAATTGCTCCAAACTGAAAGTCTCCATGGAGAGAAAAACCAGCTAGTGCTATTTTCACACTGGGCACCGAAGGGACCATTTCACAGTGATGTGTTCTTCATTCATCTTCACCTGTTCTCCCATAAAGTCTCCAGTCTGCCCTGTGCTAGCCCTGGTATTCCACACCCTGAGGTGCCATGCCTTCTTCTGCATCCTGCCTTGGTAAAATCACATCCTCTGCCTCTCAGGATGACACAGATTGGTTTGTACAGTCTGTGAGGTTCTAGTCACTCCTAAGGTGGCAGTTTCTCCAAGACTGTGATCTATTCTTTTATTCATAAATCTTTTATAACTGACATAATCTACAAAGAGGAAAATCCAAGGCTAACAAGATGTAAATGACAAATTAATAATGAAAATTAATAGCAACAAGAAATCTACATGGTGTTTCTGAACAATGGTTTCCTGGATGAGTGCGATAGAGGAGGTTTAACCCAGGCATACGGAGCCATTCAAGGAGGGGCAGGCACAGAGGGCAAGGGGCCTCTCCCATTCATGATCAGGTTCTCTGGTACACCTAGATTGTCTGCTCCCAGAGCCTACTCCTAGTGGTCCAAGCACGTTTCAAACAAGACTTACTGTAAATACATGCTCCCTTCTTCATCAGTTGCTCAACTTGACAGAGAGATTATTCTACAGCAATGGTTTAAGGTGTGTGTGTGTGGGGGGGGCAGTCCAGCTTCTATGGTGAAGCTTAGCTAAACAGTTAATTTTAATTTTAAACAGCTAGTGCTATTTTCACATCAGGTGAGGCTGGGGGCCATTTGGAGCTGTGTTCTTCATTCATTTTTACCTTTCCTCCCATAAGCCAGAAACTTGCAGCGTGTGAAAGAATGAAGGAGTATACAGATGTGTGCAGATGTGTGCAGGTGTGAACACATGCAAACGCCTTTATAAAGGTGGCAGAGTACAGCGAGTTGGCACCAGGTCAGTGTTGTTTCCTTTTCCCTGTAGTAACTCTGAGTGTCAGGCAACTCAGGGAAGCCGGGCCAACCTCCGGTTTTCAGTGAGCATCAGTGGAGACAGAAAAAGCTTATGCATGTCCCTCAAACATCTAGGTAATTATCTTAAAATTAATAGTCTTAAATATATATCTTATAGTCTTAAATAAATATCTTAAAATTAATAGTTTGGTAAGTGCTTCCTTATATGTAATTAATTTCTTTTATGTGATTTTATGTGTAAAACAGTCTTCCTTCCCCCAATTTGCCCATATGTGCCATGCATTTAAAATGTCTTCATTACATTTAGATTGTATCCTACAAATAAGCTAGAATCTAACATCAAAATACTTTTGGAGCCAGACGGTAGTGGCACACACCTCTGATCCCAGCACTTGGGAGGCAGAGACAGGCAGCCTTCTGTGAGTTCGAGGCCAACCTAGTCTACATGTGAACTACAGGACAGCCAGGGCAAAACCGAGAAGCCCTGTCTCAAAAAAGGAGAAGGGAGGGGAGGGGAGGGGAAAGAAGGGGAATGGAGGGGAGGGTTGAGCCACCACATCCCATTTATGCATTACTGAGATAGAACCCAAGGCCTCACGCATGCTAGGCAAGTACTCTACCAACTAAGCCACATCCTCAGCCCAAGAAGACTATGTTAATGAAAAGAAGCCATGCAGTTTCTCTATTTTATGATCTTATCCAGGAGTCAAAATTGAATCTACTCTTCAAGCAGATTCATCATGGTTACCTCAAGGGGCGCTAGGTAAGAGAAAATTCCCCACTTCCTGGACCGCTCAGCCCTGGTCCTAGGGAACAACCACAAGAGTGAAGGACCAGATGAGCTAGCTATGAGACTATCAAATCAAATCAGGAAACACAAATGCTACAAATCTTAATATGAGAGATTGGCTACGTAACAGCTGAAGCAACAAAAACCCAGGAGAAAGGCTTCTCCATATCTACATTTAAATGCTGGGCTTCTTCTCTCCATCTGTGTCCAGAAAAAAACTATTAATTTTATTGCATTGCTTTCATCAAAACGTGATATTACTTTCTTGTTTTGGTTGTCTGTACTTTAAAAAGACAGACAAGAACTGGCCCTAGATACTTTGTCCATTTCATAATAAAACCACTTGAAAATTCTCAGATGACTGTCAGATTTGTATAAAAACACTTGACTACACCAATGATCACGGTGAGATATGAAACTCAAAAGGAGACAGAAATCAATCACATCTGACATCAATCCTGTATTTTCAAGTACACACTTTGTATCTCTCAAATCTTCAACTAGAGACCTTCAGAGACCTTCAGAGTTTCAGTCTCAACTCCTGACAGATGTTCAAAGTGGGAGAAGTTTCTGGAAATAATGACATTGATGTGTGTTTAAATCTTTTAAGCCCACAGCATCGTTCTTTTCTCTCTCTAGCTTTACAGTTTCAGAAGCAAAGTTGTGATCTCATTTCCAGCCAAATAATTAGCTTTATGTATGGTTTAATTAGTACTTACAATCACACTCATTTCTAGCTCCTTTAATAAAGGACTCAGCCCCGGTGCTTTATATTTTTAAGAGGCACGAGGAAACGAAGCAAGGCCTCCCTCCATCTGCTAGTCTCTGTTACTAAGCACGGCTGCTGCGTGTTAGGAACTGAGAAGGCCTATCACCACAGAGGCACAGCTCCTGGTGAGCCCTGGAAATGTAGTAAAAGATCAGCCTCCAACACATCTGCCTCATAAACCCGGCCCATAAAATTACTCAAACCTGACATAAAATATCCTTACAGCAAATTACTTCTGTCTGGTCCTAAATTATTTCCAATGGGACATCAAACCTTCAGCAATAAATTTTATTAGCATAAAAATTAACAATGTTAAATCCTGATAGATCTGAAAAAAAGCCTACGAATTACAGCCATTTAAGGCAGACAGAAATTTCTAACTTCATCTATTTGGCCCAATATTGATTTAAAGGGATGCTGTGCTTATTTTAATGTAATATAAAAAATGATGGTATTCAACTGTCAGATTCTGGTCTTTCAAAGATGTTAGGCTGGGGCAAACATTAGCTGCAGAACATAATGTAGGAAGTTTGCAAATGAGCCTTGACACCATCTGCCTTAGTTAGGTTTCCACTGCTGTGAAAACATCAAGACCAAAAGTGACTTGGGAAGGAAAAAGTTTATTTCAGCTTACAGCTCTCGGGTGACACTGCATCACTGAGGAAAACCAGGGCAGGAACTCAAGGCAGGAACCTGGACTCAGGAACTGAAACTCAGTGCTCATGGAAGAGCTCTGCTTACTGGCTTGCTCAGTTTGTTTTCTTATGCAGCCCAGAATCACTTACCCAGGGTGACACCATCCACAATGTGCTGAGCCCTCCACTTCAACCATGAATAAAGAAAGTGCACCACAGGCTAATCTTATGGAGGCATTTTCTCAGTTGAGGTTCCCTCCTGTCGATGCCTCTAGCTTGTGTACCAGAACACAACTGTCCTTTTATTTCCACATTTCAGAAGGTAAATATGGGACACATCTCAAAACTTAGGTTCCCAGCTGAGCCACTCTAACTTGAGAGGAGAGTCTAGGGAGACACTGCAAACACCTTTATTCTCCTGCCCAGAAGGAAAGGCAACCAGGGAAGAGAAAGAAGCCAGAGGGTGCCATTCACTGCCCTTCCTTCTATTACTTCACATTGACTCACCATCAGCATGGTTCCTAGTTGTCCCTTGCTTTAGCTAAAAGACAACAAAGTCACCCCATCATAAGTGTGTGGGGACATGGGGAGAGCCCCACTCTGCCCCAAGGGAAATAAACAGCCTCACAGCTGATAGAAGAGCAAAAGCCCAAAAGGGAGAGTGAGCCTTCCCATTTGGGAACTAATGTGAGCACAGCCATGCCGGCACTGGGAGGCTTGGCTTTGTTAGGAAGCAAGCTCTTGACACAAAGCTCTAGGAGGAGTAAGGGAGCCTGCACATGCCTGGCCAACCCACTGGCATTGTGCCTAGCAACTGTGCCAAAAAAGTCCCTAATTGACAGCTGCCAATGCCAGCCTCAACCTCAACTTGGCCAGATCCAGCTTCATGCAAAAATTAAAGCAAGTGCATGAACTCATGTCAGACATGACCTTCTTCCTGACCTTCTTCCTGACCACTCATAACAAACGCCCTACTCCTTCTGGGCCCCAGAGCCTTCCACTGCAATGCATCTCAAAGGTAAAGTCTAAACTCCACCTTATTAAAAGATTATCTGAGCTGGGCATGGTGGGGTCTATCAGCCACCCCTATACTCAGAGGGCTGATGATGAAGACCCTGAGTTTGAATCTAGCCTGGGTTAAAATGCTTAGATCCAAGCCAATCTGGGATATAAATGAGACCATCCCAAGAGAATTTCTGAAAACATAAAACCAAAATGGAGAAACTATTGCACTTTAAACACAAACAGCCATTACTTAAAAAACAAAATCATGTATTACATAATGTTTATATAAACAGTGAACACAAGTGAGAGTCACCCCATTCTATACACTACAGCTGAAAAATTCCTATCCCTAAGTACATATGTAGCTAAAGAGGCAAAAGGAATCAGAGAGGGTAAACTGGAACCTCCAAATGCAATTCAGTGAAAGGATTCACCAAAGCCAGCTCAGGTAACCATTTTTACTAAGGCAATAATTTAAACCCTTAATAGGAGAGAATATGGAGATTATACACTGATTAGCTCGTGTCTAAGAGACCACATTCATCTGTGTGACAGAAATGTAAAACACTAAAACATGCCAGAACTGATGGTAAATCTGAAGAAGGTTGTGTATAATGCTAAAGATACTTAACGATTAGGCAGGGTGGTGGTGGCGCACGCCTTTAATCCCGGCACTTGCGAGGCAGAGGCAGGAGGATCTCTGTGAATTCCAGGCCCAGCCTGGTCTACAGAATGAGTTCCAGGACATCCAGAGCTGTAATACAGAGAAACCCTATCTTAAAAAACAAACAAACAAAGAAACACAAACAAAAAGATACTTAAAGATTATATGACGTTTTATGTGGCCCTTGTGTCATAATTAGTGATTCATTTAGACACTTATAGTGAAGTGCTGCTCTCTGAAGAGAATTGCCTGAAGACAGCCAGAAAAATCCAGCATAAAAATGCTTACATATTTATACATATTTACAATATTTTATTATTTGTTTGTGTGTGTGCCCGCGAGCATGAGTGTGTGTGTGTGTGCATATGTGTGTGTGGTGTGTATGTTTCTGTAAGAACTTCTGCCATGGCATGTAGGTGGAGACCAGAGTACAACTCGGTGGAAGTGATTCTTTCTACCTTTATGTGAGTTCTGAACCCTGTGGAACAAGCAGCTTTTCCCACTGAGCCATCTGACAGACGTTGAAATAAGGTTTCTGGAAGCATTCCATCAGTAAAAGACTATACCATTTTTAGACTATAAACAATATTGCCATCCCCAGATACTGAGACACAGAACTATCTGGATGATAAACATTATTTGTAAAAAGATATTAAAGAACTGTCTAGACTCAATGGTTAAAAACACTGGTATTACCAGGCGTGGTGGTATACACCTTTGATCCTAACACTCAAAGGCAAAGGCAGGAGGATCTCTGTGAGTTCGAGGCCAGCATGCTCTGCATGATGAGTTCAAAACAGCCAAAGTAACAGAGACCTTGTCTCAAAAATCAAACTAACAAAAAATATAAAGGACCTGGGTTCAGTTTCCAGCACTTGCATAGCAGCTCACAACCATCTGTAACTCCAGTCCCAGGGGATCTGATGCCCTTTTATGGCCTCCTGGGGCATTACATAATCACGGTGCACAAACATACATGCAGGCAAAATACCATACACATTAAAAATTAAGGTAAAAAATGGTAATAGTAATAATAATCAACTTAAAATATAACTGCCTAGAATTGACCAGTGATAACTTCTCTTACCAGGTAGTGATGTATGAACTTGGTCTGCATAGATTTTGAGCAGATCAGCACCCCAGACAGGAAGCCAACAACACAGACAAACAATTGTACCCAAACACAGCATGGTGAATTGATGAGTTGAATTGGGATTACTAACTGGATCAGGACCAACTTATGGGCAGGAACACCCTTGAAGAAACTGGTAACTGCCTACAAATCCATAGGGATGGACATGGCTTCATGTCCTTCACCTCCTTGGGTAATTTATATTGTCAACATCACAGGCTCTAGAATTAACCTGAAGACAACACTCTGGGCACACTGGTGAGGGAGTTTCAAAACCAAGTTAAATGACATGTAGGTGGCACCATTCCACGGTTGGGAGCCCCAGACTGCTTAACGAAAAAGAAAGGTAGCTGAATCTTAGCATCCATCTCTCTCTACTTCCTGACCATAGATGCAGTATGACCAGCTACCCCCAGCTCCTGCTGCCACACGCTCCCCACTGTAATGGACCACATCCCTGGAACTATAAACTAAAATAAACTAACCTATCTCCCTCCCTCCTTCCTCTCTTCATTCCTCCTTTCAATGGCTTTTGTTAGTTTGTCCTAGCATCAAGACAAGTAAACCCTAACACCACCAGCAATCATTAACTGTCCAAAAATCCTTGGGGAAGGATGGAACCTCCTGGTCCCTGACCCTGCTCCATGATGGAAAGTTAATGGATGCATTCTTGTGCAAGGACTCCTGAGGGCAATTACAGATGCAGAGGGCAGTGGCCATGTCACACCCAGAGAAAAGCATTCTACAATGGGAGTGGTAATGTAAAATAACTGTGCTAAGCAACTTTCAAGTTTTTCCTTTAGTTTCAAAGTAACATTTATTCCACATCATGAGATCTCCAAAGTATAGACTGAGTTCCCTTATTTTCAAATATACATCATCTATAAATGAGGCTCTATATAAAACAGCTTAGTAAACTGTGTATTTTATTAACATGTTGAGGCGCTTTACAATTAAAGAGAAAAAACAGGTTTTTCCCTAGAAGATTTAATCAGAACATGATGAAGCCAAGTCCTGACACCAGAATTTGTGCCCAACTCCCTCATTTAACCTTTAGTGCCTTTGTCGGTGTCTGTGTGTGCTTTGTGTTTGCTTGTTTGATTGTTTTGCAGTATCCAGAAAGAGAGCCTTGAGCAGCCTGCCCCTCTAGCCTGGTCATTGTGCATGTAGGAACATTAATAAGTGACAACAACAGCTCAAAGAAATAATGGCCTTTGATCTCAAGATTTGTCAAACTAAAAAGCATTTAGGGACTATATAATTAAGATCAGATGCACATCACTTGGTCACAAAGTTCTGCCTGTGAGAAGGTGACCACAGTCCCAACCAGCTATCTCCTATACAAACCACCTAAAATCAGTTTTCAGCATGCTGGCCATCTTCCAATCAGCTAACGGATTGGCAAAGAAAGACTTCTGCCTGATAATGACAGTGTCCATTCTTAGTCCTTCACCTTCTGTATTTCTAGAGAATGTAAAAGTTCTCACTTGACTCTTACTAACAGTAAGAGAGTGAAGCACCATAGTCTTCCACAGTGTGGGGACTAGGTGGAAGAAATGACTAGACACTGAACACACAAAACATCCAGGGATTTGGCACATGGGAAGACTTGAAAATTGGAGTTCCTCAGAAATCCACAGATTACTAAGTTAATTCAAAACTTGAAGGGCAGCTAACAATTCATCCTCACAATATCTGGACACAGCCTGTGATTTCTAACAAAGATAAATGTTCCTTCCCACCATTTAAAAGGGCAAGCAGTTTAAGGTCACAGTTTAAATGAACAATGCATAACCAATGCCAACCATTCAGCCTTAAATACAGACTTAAGGAAGAGGGAGTTTCTAGAGACATCCATCGGCAGGCCAAGTTGCCTGACCCAGGTCCTTGACTCTCAGGCCTCTCTGTGCATCCATGTCACCTGGGGGAGAGTTTTCTTCTAACCAAACACAAACACCACCCAGACAATGTGAATCAGAGTCTCTACAATGAAAGCTCCCCTGGAGACTGTAATGTACAGTCAAGGATCAGCACCTCCCGACTGAGAAGAGGAAAGAAGAAGAATGGAAAAGTCAGGGGTTCGGAACAGGCAGACTGCCTTGACACAAACACTGCAGTGCCCACCACCTGACCAGTCAGTACCGGCTGCCTCAGAGAGCCAACCAAGGCTGCTCCCCATCCTCCCAATACCACATGCAGGACAGCTAGAGAGCCTTTGCTCTCTCCTCACTGTCATTATGTGGTGTACAACAGCTGTCTTTAATTTTAAAATGGCAACTTGGTTAGGTAACTGGTCGTGTGAGCAGCTGAGCAGCGGGGACAGGCTCAGCACTGCCTAGGGAGTTTGCAGGCCATTGCTTTCCCCCATGGCCTCCTATTATGAGTTCCCAGATGTAAATACACATTTAAGAGTAAATTATTAGTTTGTGGGCTTCTGAGCCAGTTGGTTCTTAATTTAATGAGCTGTAAACTCCTTCTAAAGTAATTTCTTATCCCAGGAGAGGGACCGATGTGCACCCCCACACACATGCACACACACAAAAATCCCAACAGACATGGTAGGTAGCTCTCAGGAAACAAGGATGATTTTTAGTAAGTTTAGATTAGCCTGGTCTATATAGTGAGTTCTTGGGCTACAATGTAACATAAGACCCTAAATTTAAAAAAATAATAATTTAAAAGCAGTTTTCTGACATTTTCAAATTACATAGTTTAAATTTTATTTTCCTATGTTAGGAAAGATTTGTAAAGCCATTTTAATACATTCAAGTGTTAAAGTATGATGGTTTATATGGCTTTCACTATACTAACAAGCATTTAAGGTAACACTGAGCCCCACAGCTATATTGGAATAAGTAGATCTGTTACCACCACCTCGTTATGAAGGCAGATCCTGAAAGCAGATCAATAGCTAAGCAACCAGTTTGTCGTCACACAGTAAAAAATGATGAGGTCAGGATACAGACCTGTCTGACGTCACATATTCAGGAACTGAGCACTACTTAAAAAGCAAGCAAATCAAACTACATCTGTTCACCATGTACCAAATTACTCCAAAACTTGTAACAGCGGGTCACACAGCATCTGTGAGCATCATAGATGATCTTGAAATAATTATTGAAATAATTGATTTCATAAATAATAACAATAAACTATTACTCAAAATCAGAGTAATCGTGGAGAGGCCTCCCCGCCCCCTTTCTCTTTCCTAGGCCTCTCTGTCCTCAGCAGTGTTATCAGAGGGAAGGGCTACTGGCCTCACAAAGAACAGTCTCCTCATAGGAGCTTCTTTAGAACTTTTGCTTAAGATCTTCCCAGTGTGCCAATATTAACTACAGATTAAAATATCAGTCCAACTAATCTGTGTGGTAACAAACTAAGATGGTCCATTTAAGTTCATAGATATGAAAGAAATGACTATGGGCATCCAACCACGGGGCTCAATGTGGCTCACGCATGTGCCTCAGACACTGCTCACAGTCAGGCCCCTTCTGGGAAGAAGTCAATAGACAGTAGCGCCTTGATCAGAGTCAGCCAGAAATGAGTTTAACCCCACGTTACAAAGCATTCCTTCAATAATCGTGTGTGTTAAATCCCATGTGCCAGTATAAGAGAGAGCCTACAAAGGAAACAACTGAGCAGAAAGTTGTGAAGTAAGGACAAGCCATGCAGAATCCTGGGAGAAGAATGTTCTAGGCAGAATGAATGGCAACTACTAAGGCCTAAGGCTGAAACCTTAGTTCGGTTTCCATTGCTGTGATAAAACACTATAGCCAAGAACGACTTGGAGGAAGAAAGGGTGTGTGTTTCAGCGTAGAGCTCTCAGGCCACACTCCACTACTGAGGAAAATCAGAGCAAGAACTCAAGGCAGGAACTGAACAGAGGCTTCCAGGCTGAATGTTTGAGACACAAACGTCATTCCTGACAGCTCTGTGACTGGAGCTTTAGGAAAGCCAGGGTACCTGAAAGAAAACAAGGTTTCTGTCTCTTAGGAACAGAATGGTCGTTACAAATAACAGAATCCCAGTGGCCCTGAGGCACACAGCTACACCTGCACCACTCCAGAGGCAGGCGGCAGGAAGTTCAGAGCCAGTCTAGTACTGGCCAGCCAGTGCTTCACAGTATGACACTGTCTCAACAGACAAACGAACAAAACAGGGCTGGCAAGGGATGGCTCAGGAAATCAAGGCATCAAGCCCGGAACTCACTCACACAGTAGAAGGGTAGGAAAGAACTAACGCCCACAAACTCTGACCTCCACACATGCCCTATGACACACTTACACTCATGCGTGTATGTGTGCGTGCACGCACGCGCGCGCGCGCGCACACACACACACACACACACACACACACACACACACACACACACAAATAAATGTGATGAATTTTTAAAACAAAATAAAGTCCATAAACCCAAAGCTTTCCATGAATAAAATTCCGTGTTTTAAAGGTCTACGTCTCTAAAAAACATGCACTCTTAAATAAAACCGCTGTGATTTTGCCTCGGGTAGTTTGTATCAAACAGTCACCAGCTGCAGGTAGTTATAATTGGGCAAGTTAGCTGTCCTTAGGAATAAGCCCGAGTACGCAGGTGGGACTCTAGGTACAGAGGTGTGAAACAACTGAATCCTGGATCTACTGCCCTCATCTACTCCACACGCCCCATTTCTTTCACCCTCCTGTTACACCCCGCCATGCTAAGATGTGACCACTCAAACACACACTGTGTCCACAGCGCCAGCCCTTCCCTTTCTCTGGAGGACTGCACTCCAGCCGTGCTGGGTTCCTTCTGTGTCTACTTCAGGGTCTCAAGGTCTCTGCACGGGCTGCTCCCTTTGCCCTAACTCTATGCCTCTGTGTCTTCACCATTCCGGCCAAACAACACTTCCTAAGGACCACCTCATTCCATCCATTAGACTGATGGCTTATACACTATACCTGCGTGTCTCCACCAATGGTTCCTCCCTACGCCTACCAGGTGGTGGTCACTTCCCTGATCGCCTACCAGGCTGTATGCCCCATGCCGGCAAGAACTTTGTTGTACTACTTCACGGCTGTGTCCAGACTATATCCAGGACCTGGCCCAGGCCCAGCGGCTGACAGGCTCTTCAGCGAATGCTGTCCTTACTATCTTTTCTCCCTCTCCCACTAGTGGAACCTAGCTTACACCTTACACTAACACTTGCCCAGACTCCAGGGTTCTGGAGTTCCAGGCCTGTCCACAGTCACCATCCGCCTGATTAACTTCCTCAAATACCACTAAGGATTCCCTCTGCATCCAAGACATTACACCCCATTTCAGGATGTCAAGACCTTCTCATTTCCTCCTTGACCTATGGCTAGCTTTAGATTCAGCCAGCCCTTCTCTCCCATCCACCCGTCCCCACAAGTTCTCCGGGGCAACCACTCATCTTTCTATACCTCAGGCCCCAAATCCTTAACAGTCAAGAGTCTCTTGGTCTCTTCACCTTTCAAGAGTGTACTCCTCTGTTCTACGTGTAGCTGCTTCCCTGTGATTCCACACAATCTCATTTTGCACACAACAGCCTGCCTGGTGTCGAGAAGGGAAATGTACCGGCACTTACCAATCTCTGCGGGGTGCCAGACACTGAAGGAGGCCCAACCTGGCTAAGTGTCTAGTGAGTGCTGTTAAACTTTCACTGAATTGACTGCCTCGCTCTTCTTTGAGGGCAACTTCTAATTGCAAACGATCCTGTTCTACAAAGTAGACTTGATGAAGAAAATCGTTTCTGAAGAGAGCCATTGAGAAATCAAATGCTCGGCTTCACTCTCCTTCCCTTCCTTCCCCAATCACTCACCCGAGTTGTTGGAAACAGGAAGCCCGGCTGATACCCACCCCTTCCCCCAACCCCCGATCCCATCTGCCTAATCTACAAATGGAATTGAAGAAGATACAATTGTCTGTGGAACCTGAGTCATGAAACAGTGTTGTGTCTCCAGACTACACAAACATCACAGGATCTCTAGGCTCAGAACATAGGCTTTGTGTCCCTTCTTCTTCACCCTCCACACCTTGGCAGCTAGAAGAAAGCTGGCTCTCACTCCCAGTGTCTAAACACCTGGACAGAGTATGCATGTAGCAACATCACTAACAAGGCTTTAAGAACTCTACTCAGTAACTGAAACTACCTGTAGAGGAGAAAGGTACTTTTGAATATCTAGGAAAAATGTAAAGATTTTTTTTATTCTATGTGTATGAGTGTTTTGCCTGCATGTGTGTATGTACACCATGTGTGTGCAGTGCCAGGAGAGGACACTGGATGTTCTGGAACAGGAGTTACAGATGGTTCATGTGGGTTCTGGAAACAACCCAGGTCTTCTACAAGAACAGCATCCTCTTACACCCTGAGCCATCACTCCATCTCCATAATGAGTAAGAATTTTAAACACTATCCCTGCATGTACTGATATAACCATAAATACCAGAACCATGTGATAGCAACACACATGCATGCCGACTGTTGGGCACTACTCTTGCCCAAAGGCTTTAACTGGTGGAGGAGTGTAAAATCTCTTAACATTACAAAAACAATCGCATGAACAACTGTCCATTATTCCTTTTTCTGCCTACAAAAGTAATCTAAAGTCGGGTATGGTGGTGCATGCCTGTAATCCTAGCACTTGGAAGTGGAGGCAGGAGGATCAGGAGCTCACAGCAATCCTCAGCTACACACTGAGTTCAAGGCCATCAATTTTTTTTCTTTTTTTTTGTACTTCAGGCCTGATCCACTTGGAAGCCACACCTGACACTGTCAAGAAGGCCAAGAACCTGTAGCTAGTTAGGTCATGAGGCTTACTAGCATAAGACACACTATTACTGTTCTGCTGAATGGGCATAAAATGACTCTTAATAACTTAGGACTACAGTGCATCGCTCAACCCTCATCCTGAAGCTGCTTCTTACAGACAGGAGGCAGCACTTAACACAGAGACCCATGACTGTGCAATACACAGAGAACAAGCGACTTCAGAGTGTTCAACCCTGAATGGCATGTCTATTTCACAAGGCACCTTCTCAGGAGAGCAGTCAGAGGTGGATAACTCCAAGGAAATGGTGTTTCCAGGGCACAAGACAGATGCACATAGGAACTCAGAGTGATTGTGACAGCATACACAAGATCTGTGCAAGCTCAAGCCAGGCAAAAATCCAGGCATGGAGGAGAGGAAGCAAACAGGAAGTCCCACCTCTAGCTAAAGAACCACTGGCATGTGATTGCTGCTGGAAGAAGGAGAGTCAGTTTTCTTTAATGGTGTGACACCTGCTATATCAGTCACACTCCCAGGGCGGTCCCCATGCCTCAGAGTAGTTGATCAATATGAAATGGACTGGGGGTGGGGCAGGTAGAGAGGATCTGGGACAGGGCTGAGGGTGGGAGATGAATACGATCAAAATACATTGCATGAAATTCTCAAAAATTAATGAATGCATTATTTTTAAATAATTTAAATAATGTTATTGTGGGAAATGGGTTCTGAGTAGGAAAAGTTTAAGATGTCCTGGTCTAAAGTGGCAGTGTGTTGTTGTGTGTGTTGTGTGCACTGTGAGTTTTCCCTGTGTTGTGTTGCATGTGTTCCTGTCGTGTGTTTCATGTTGCTGGGGTGTCACCAAAGGCCTCATGCTCTAACACTGAGCTAAGCTCCCAAGTCCCTAATTTTGAACATTTTTAGTTGAGAACATTTAGAAAACTTGGTGACTGAGTACGTCTAATAAGCTATAAATTCTATCCATGCCGGCAAATTATTAAATACAGAGGGTTAGCTACATTCTATCCATCACTTTGCTATCCAATCTCAGGCACCAGGTACAAAACTATCTAACTATGTATGTGAAGGTAGAAAGAATATTGGTGAAGCCAAAGAGAGGCGTGCCTGTCTCTGCCTTGTGCCAAGAAGCCACAGAACCTTTGTCAGGATCACAGCTTTGAGCCACTCAGCAGTTACAGTGGAAAGGCCCACATGGAGGCAGGTAAAGTGTAAGTCATCTATCACATGAAATCACCACCCCTCACCAAGAAGGAAAAAAAATCCCGGCAGCCTCTTCCATTTCTTCCAGGACACCTTTTGGAAGCCAAGTCAGCGTACCATGAAAATTCCCATGGGGATGAGGTATTTTGTTGAATGTGCACATCTGTTCTCAGTGGTTCTGATAGTCATACTTGAAGGGACACTATTCCAGGACATAAATACTGCTCATTTTTTGAAAACAGTAATTTAAAAAGAAAATAAAGGGTTTTATGGAGAGCACTTAGTTGTTTAGCCTTAAACATGACTCACCCAAGTACTTAATGCATTTCAAGGTTAGGTCACTTCCTTTTCTCCTCTGATGCATAAGAGATGGGGGAAAGGACAGCATTTTCAAATGGAAGGAAAACGCAAGGTTTTATAACCTGATAATACACAGGGGGCCCTGGGTTTGTTTCTCCAGCATTGTTCCCAAAGGAACCTGGCAACCTAAGAGAACTGACCTGCTGTGGGGGGGGGGTTGGGGCGTGGGGGGGGGCTGCATTCCTTCATGACCATCCTCAATGTAGTCAATATGCCGGTATCAATACTGATATTTCTCTGATACTCTCACAGCATGCCCCTCTGGGTGTACACAACGTCCTATCTGAAATTAACAAGAGTGGCCTTCACATTCATGAACACTGGCACACACATGTTCACAGAACATACACAAAACACATGAGCATACACAACCACACCCACCACCAACACATGCAATAGAAAAGGAGGGAGGTGTTACTTTCTAAGTAAGTTGTCTCCAACTCAGCAAATCAGTTTACTAACCAGAAAATGCAAATAAGAAAGCCTTTTGCAAAACCTTGAGTTAGAGTTTAGAACTGTCTAAAAATATTACAAATCATGACTTCTTTTAAGACAGCACGAAGTGGCTCCATAACAATGGCAACTAACTTTCATCTCATATGTGTCATGTTCGTATGCCAACAACTAAACTCCTACAGTATATGTCACTGCATTTAGCCTTCAAGGGAATAAAGAATAGATACTGTTACCAATTCCATCTCACTGACCATAAAACTCTGGCCTGGACTTAAACATCGTGCCAGAGGTCACTAGTGAGTGTGCCAGAGGTCACTAGTGAGTGAACGATTGAGCTGCAAAACAGCCACCAACACTCCACGGCACTTGAAAATTGTGCAAGTTTGTCAGCTGTCTCCATCCTTGAGCCTCCTGCTACGTGTGACACTAATGGGGTAATTTCAGCAGCCACTTTATTTTGTAAATGGAGAAAGCCAGACACCATCACTGTGAATGACCTTCCCAAAATGCAAACTGAAGGTAGAGGAAAAGAAACCCAGATTTTTCTTCTGTCCTTCTACCACCAAGGAAGCTGTCCTTCCCACCCAATAAAAGTATTTTGATCATGCATTGATGAAATATTAGTTATTTAAAAAATAATTCTAGACTTAAGATCCAGGTTGCTAAAAAGGTACCCATCCCTGGCACCCAGTGCAGGGCTAGTCTGACAAACCCCCCAGACATTCCTGTCTTCTTCAACCCAATTCATTTCTCTGTTTATGTCCATGCTGCTCGAATCTAGGCAGCGTTCAGAGACACAAGCCATCACTTTCAGGCAGCCAGAATCAATAGCTTCTCCCTAATATACATAGTCCAAAACTATATGAAAGCTCAAGGTTTTGTCTTTAATGCCAAGACACACTTGAAGACTAGCTAGTAAATCGTAAATCTAATTAATCTTATCAATAAAAACTCAGAGTCAGATATCAGGGTAATAACCTGAAAGATCAGAGACAAAGAAGCAGCCACCAGGGACCTCTTACCTCTCCAGATCTGACCAAAAGGGCTGGGAACCTGTGTCCACCTTTTGTCACTTCCTGTCTCTACCTCCGAAGTACTGGGATTAAAGGTATGAGCCACCACTGACCAGTTTCTATCGTTAACTAGTGGCTAGCTCTGCCCTCTGATCACCAGGCAAATTTTGTCAGAACACAAACAAAATATCACACAACAGACTAGCCACCTAGAAGTCCATCTGTAAGATGGGACCTAGTGATTCCTGCCTTCCGCTCTTCAAAACCTTCTCACATCAAGGTCAGCTACTGTCACTGTGATGGTTTGAAGAAGAATTGCTCCCATAGGCTCGTATGTTTAAACACCTGGGCCTCAGGTGGTGGAACTGTTTGGGAAGGATTAGGAGGTGTGACCCTGTTGAAGAAGATATGTCCCTGGGGGAGGGCTTTCAGGTTTCCAAGGACTCATGCCATCCCCCACGTGCTTTCTGCTTCCGGTCTCTGTATCAGCACTGGGGCTTCAGCTGCTGTTCCAGTGCCATGCGTACCTATTGCCAAGTCCCCACCATGACAGTAATAGACTCCCTCTGAAACCCTAGTCACAATTAAACTCTTTCATGACCATAGATGCAAAAACTCTTAACCATAACACTTGTAAACCAAATTCAGTAACACAATAGGAAGATTATACATTATGACCAAGTGGGCTTCATCCCCAAAAGGCAAGGTGGGTTCATCATACATAAATCAATAAATATAATAAATAATGCACCATTTAAACAAATTCAAGGACTGAAACCACACTTAATCATTTCAACAGATGCTGAAAAAGCATTTGACAAAGTTCAGCATGCCTTCATGATAAAAGTTCTGGGGTGTTTAGGAATAGATGGAACATATCTCAAAATAATAAAGGTGATATCTAACAAACCATAACCAACATTATATTAACTGGAGGCAAACTGTGAGCATTTCCTCTAAAATCAGGAGCAACACAAGACACTCTCCCTCCCTTATTTGGTATAGAGTCAGAAGTCTGAGCTTTAACAATTAGACAAGAGAAATACATAGAAGCTATAACAATAGGAGGGGAAAAGTCAAACTACTCCTATTTGCAGATGATGTGATTAATTACTTCAAACACCCTACCGAGTCTATTAGAAATGCTCAGACCTAATAAACACTTTCTTCTAAAGCTCCATTCTTAATTAACCTCACTCTGACACACAAGAAACATTTCCTGTAATAATGTCTGTGCACACTGGAATCTCCCACATAAGCTGTCCTGTGGTGTATCCACTGTGTATCATAACTGTCATCCTGCCACCTAGTACTTACACTTCTTCTGCACAGAAGTCTCCATTTTACTTCATTCTCACCAACAGCAACCCTGATGCTAAGCATACAATAAGCTCTGAATAGATTCTTATACAGATGAGTTCACAAAGTTGTGTATACAACTACAGACATAGAGCATTTTTCCAGACCCCAAAATACCCTTACATTCTGTCTTAGGGTTTCTATTTCTGTGAAGAGACACCATGACCATGGGAACTCTTATAAAGGAAAACATTTAACTGGGGTTGGCTTACAGTTCAGAGGTTCAGTCCATCACCATCACGGTGGGGAACAGCAACACGCAGGCAGACATGGTGCTGGAGAAGGAGCTGGGAGTTCTACATCTTGATCCACAGGCAACAGGAAGTGAACTGTCACACTGGGCATGACACGAGCATATCTGAGACCTCAAAGCCTGCCTCCACAGTGACACACTTCCAACAAGGCCACACCTCCTAATGGTGCCACTCCCTATGAGTCAAGTACTCAAACAAGTAAGTCTATAGGGGCCATACCTACTCAAACCACCACATACTCAAAACCTATTTGTTTTCAAATATCTGTCCCAGAACATAGCTTTCAAATATCTAAAAGAAAAGGGATGGCTGTCTTGAGAAATTGAGGAAAATCTACTGATCCTCCTGGCAAACAACAGCTAAGTAGGAAATAATCTAGATTAATGATAATGATGTCAAAGTAATGGTTATCAGGGAAATGCCCCTCTGAATCTTCTAACCGGACAATTTTCTCTGTGTAACTCATCCTCTAAAACTATGCCATAAAATAAATAATTCTTGACTTCTCAAATAAGCATTTTCAAAATAGATGGAAAAAAAAACCTGAAGTGGATGGCAATGACTATCATTCTGCAAAGAAATCCCCACGGCCATTTCTTATGTAAAATTAACAGAAGAACCGGCCTGAAGAGCCCCCCCCCCCAAGTGCAAGCAGCAACACTACACAGGTGCTCAGGACAGACCACAGAGCTGAGAAGACCTAATTTGAGGGAAGTGGCTGAAGGGGTTGGGAGTATAGGAGATAGGCAGGGCAGCCACCTAAATGGTTTCTGCCTTCTGAGATCAGTTCTCATGGGTGGGGGCTGAGCACCAAGGCAAGGAGAGGGGTTAACACTAAGGCAAGAGGGGGGCTGAGCACCAAGGCAAGGAGAGGGGTTAACACTAAGGCAAGAGGGGGGCTGAGCACCAAGGCAAGGAGGGGGGTGAGCACCAAGGCAAGGAGGGGGGATGAGCACCAAGGCAAGGAGGGGGTGAGCACCAAGGCAAGGAGGGGGATGAGCACCAAGACAAGGAGGGGGGATGAGCACCAAGGCAAGGAGAGGGGTTAACACTAAGGCAAGGAGGGGGTGAGCACCAAGGCAAGGAGAGGGGTTAACACTAAGGCAAGGAGGGGGGTGAGCACCAAGGCAAGGAGGAGGGTGAGCACCAAGGCAAGGAGGGGGATGAGCACCAAGACAAGGAGGGGGGATGAGCACCAAGGCAAGGAGGGGGTGGCAAGGAGGGGGGAGCACCAAGGCAAGGAGGGGGTGAGCACCAAGGCAAGGAGGGGGATGAGCACCAAGACAAGGAGGGGGGATGAGCACCAAGGCAAGGAGAGGGGTGGCAAGGAGGGGGTGAGCACCAAGGCAAGGAGTGGGGGTTAACACTAAGGCAAGAGGGGGGCTGAGCACCAAGGCAAGGAGGGGGCTGAGCACCAAGGCAAGGAGGGGGTGAGCACCAAGGCAAGGAAAGAGGTGAGCACCAAGACAAGGAGGGGGGATGAGCACTAAGGCAAGAATGAAGAGGAAAGAACAGACACAAAGGTCCACAATTTGGGCTCTGGCAGAGTCTCATTCTGAGACCTGCTCCCTCACCTGCAGAAAATAGCCTAACATTCTAAGTGAAATCCAGTGTTAGAATTTGTGCCCCCTTCTCCACACACTCTGCCGCCTTTCAGGAAGGCTTTCCCGAGGCAAATTAAGTGAGTGCTTTTAGGGGGTCAAACAGATGAATTACTACTGGTCAACAGAATGACTAGCTGATAGAAAAGCAACAACAAGCAGAAATGAGTTTGCATGAAAGATTTTGTAGTGCTACAGCACTATCTAGATTCTAGACCTTTGACACTCTCTTTACACAGGAAGATGCTGTAGCCTACACATCTACTGGGATTTTTCAAATGTCTGAATAACTGTGCACTTTAAAGATGTATAATTTGGACAAGTCCATACAGCTCATACTATGCCAGTTTCAAGACTACGGGGATTTACTATGACTTTCCTCAGTCACCAAGGATCTCAGTCCAATTCTGCAATACAAAGTCATGGCTGCTCTCTGGGTTTTAACCTGCAACCCTGGTAGAAATCCCTAAAGTTTGGAGTTGAAGGTGATGCTGGAAAACATGTGTATTCACAGTCTTCTATCGACCTATATCATTTGTAGAGGCTTGGGGGGAAAAGCACACATTACCTTGCTTGGAACAAATCACTAGCAATTTCCCCAAATATATCAAGGCAATAGATGAATACTATATCCACATGTAAGTGATAATTTTTCTAACATAGTAACTGAAAAGTCAAGCAGGCTTATTACTTATGCCCAGAAAACCTAAAAGAGCAATAAAGGGAAATGTCATTTTCAAATTCATCAGCTTATGTCTATAAAGAGGTACATTTTCCTGTTCAGATCAATCCATCCAATCAACACTAACCCACTGATATTTATCATTCCACAGTGGCTTGACTGGGGATCCCATATAAAAGGCCTAGTGTCCCTCCCTCAGGGCTTCCCAGCCTAGTAACAATAGCTACCGCCCACGAGGTCCAGTGTACACAGTAGTTACCACCCACGAGGTCTGGTGTGAACAGTTTCATATGCAATGTCTCAAGGCAAGGTGGAGAGCCTGGCCCTAATTTACAGACAAGGGTGTATACTCAGAGAAGGTGACCTGTCCACACTGACAGTGCTGACAAATGGGAAGGAGACTGGCAGCCAGGTCACCTATATCTAAATACACCCTCTCATCCCATTATATCCCTCCCAACAGGGTGGGCAGGAAAGTACAGAAACATCTTCCATGAGATGTCATGGGCTCTCCACTGAGAAGTCTTCAGGAGGGTTGCTCCTGAGAGGAACTCTGGGGCTCTCCCAAGCAGGCCAGGTGAGCTGGAGATTTCCAGGCAGAGACATGAAGAGCAGGAATGTGGAGCATTCAAAGACTTGGAAGCAGTTTGGTTTAACTGGACAGCAAGAACAGAATGAGAAAGCAGCAGAGTAAAGAACGGAAAGAATGCGGGAGGGGGAAGGAATATTGAGGAGAGGGGTGGAGAGTGGACAGTCACAGATATTGCTAGTTAGTCAGACCCACACACCTGAGAAGAAACGGTCTCTTGTTGCAGTGGATATAACTCATACTGTCTTAGCTACCACTGGGATGCTCAAAAGCACATCTTTACCCTACGATGTTGAGGAACCGCACACCACCAGACCTCAATGCCAACTTCCTCATTACCTGTGCTGCATTTCTGACAGCCTACTGTACTGGACAGCGGATGCTTATGCCCTGGTTACTTCTCATCTGCCACTATCCAGACCGGCTTCTCTTCCTGTGCCCCAGCTTGGTGAACAATTTCATGCTCCACTCTCTCAAGATATAGTGGTCCCCAGTAACAGAGCTCCTGCTGCAAGCTGTTTCAGTGGGGAAGTGTGTTAGCTCCTCCATGAGGGAATCCTGAGATAGAGAGAGAAGACTCAGGGCAGACCAAAGACACCACAGTCACTTCTGTCTTTTCCTCTTTGCCCTCTTAGGAGTTACTGCGGTCTATAGGCTGTAATCAATGGCCAGTGGTTCTGACGATAAGGAGAGGATATGTGTATATGGTAACGTCTAGAGGGAAATTGAGTCTCACTTTCCCAGAAGCACTTTCACCAGCAAGCTTGCCTGTGTGTCTGTTAGTCAGCATGAGTTTGTGCTGTCCTTCGGCTCCAGTGGCAGCAGACACACCTCTAGAGCAATTATCCTCTCTGGACTGGGTAGGGCTGGAACCAACCTGCTCCCAGGGCCAATGGCTAGAGCAAAGAGCAGCTGGGTCAGGAATGGAAGAGGTGAATTGTGTGTTACTGATGGCTACCAACAACGTGCTCTACCTCTTGGGGCACAATCCTTACATTTCCATATTCTTCCATGTCTTGGAGTTCCCACCTCCTACATATCATTCAGGTTTTTTTTCCTCTCCCCTTCTTCATTACTGTTGCCTTAAGTCATGCCCACCTCAGTCCTTGGCTGTTCCTAGCCACACCTCTCAGAGACACCTAAAAACTATGTCACTATGGTTAAAGGTGGGAGGGGCTAACATTTCCAAATAGCAAGTGAGAAGCAAATATATTTTAAAATAATATTATACACACACACACACACACACACACACACACACACACACACCCCACTTATTGAGCATCTTTGATCTTACATGCCTAAAAGTCTGTTTTCGGACTTTCACAATCTTCCTATGAGGCAGTTATATTCCCCAACACACATATGAGGAGCCTGAGGCTGATTCAAGAAGAGCTGTCCGTATATGGCAGACAGAACATGAATTCAGGGAGTACAGAGAAGGAGTAGAGACATGCACACAGCCCAGAGAAGAGGCTGGCCTGGACACAAAGTGTGAGCCCACGCTAAGCTGGAAGCAGTGATGATAGGGAGAAGAGCCAGTTTAGAGAAGTGATATTCGATGTAGCGAAGGGCCAAGACTGTTTCTCAACTTCATTTCTGAATGAAGGGCAAAGTGGGGAGAGAATCTTGACACACAAACAGTCGCTATAGTTAGTTCATGAACCTGGCCTTCAGGCAGGTCACTGTCTGTGTGGAAATCTAGACTACTGTTTGGTTTGTGACACAATCTCACTGTGTAGCTCCTTGCTGTATTGGAACATGCTTCTGTAGACTAGGCTGGCTTCTAACTTGCAGCAAAGTTTCTGCCCTCTGCCTCCTGGCTGCTGGGATTGCAGGCATGCGCTGGACTCTAAGCAAGATGCTCCACACAAATCTTGGAACTCAGTGTCACTGACTGCTCTGCCTGGGCTCAGATGTGACCTTTCTAAATCCACTAAGAATTTGGTTTCACTCCTGTCCAGTCTCAGTTGGCTGATACCTCCCTTGCCATCTGACCTCTTTGCTATTGTGTTATTGTCCCAGTGGGCTAGGATGGGTTAGCAGAGACACTCCCACCCAGCACTGGATTCCCTGCCTTCCCCAGCTTCCTTGTTCTGACTTCCTCTTGGAGTGCCAACCTCCTCTGCTAGGAAACAGACTTCTCACACTTTGGCAAAGTAGCCAGTCCTTTCAAGCCAGCAGCCTCTGGAGGAGTCATTCAGCCCTTGGGGATCTCTTCAAGAGTGTTTGGTTACAGAGAAAGGTATTAAGACAGGGTTAAGTAAGAATGGAAAAGAAAACAAGCAGGAAGTACATACACAGCTCAGGGAGCATAGGAATGCAATTCATTCTTTTCTTTTTTTTTCTTTTCTTTTCTTTTCTTTTTTTTTTTTTTTTTGAAACTGGTACAGACTCTCCAAATTGTAGCTACAAGCTTCTTGAGTCACAAAGTAAACTGACTGGTTCCTGAACTTAACACACCTTGTCTTTGCCTAGGACATGTGATAACAGGTGTCTATTTAGCCTTAATATGTGAGACTTACAAACAAAATACACGGTGCAGAAGTGCATGGCAACCCAGCACAGGATGACCAGGAGCAACACAGATCGGCTTTACAGGGGTCTACATGTCAGAGCTAACACTCAGCCAAGCAGTCTCAGAAAGGTGGCGGACACAGCCGGAACTCAGACAAGTCACATCTACACAGGCCAGCAGACAAATGCCCCCCACATCAAACTGAAAAAAAAATTCTTTTTTCACAAAAATACCCATTATTTATTAAGACTTAGAACAGTACCAAATCAGATCTATACAGTTTCAAGAGTAAAATGAGAAGAAGAGCAATATTAAAAATTAAAGCAGAACTGCTAAATTATGTGGATTCCCCCTCTGGTACTACCAACAACGTTCTCAACTGAGACAACAGAAGACCAGGAGCAAAGTGAGACTCTCCAGCCATTCATGAAATCTGTGCTTCTGCTAAAAGACTCAGGTTGGAAGTAGAATGCTATACTTAAAAGAGAAAGGAGAGACCCAAGGCCTGAGAAGTAGAGGCAGGAGGGAATCCTCAGGCAAAGCCACTTTGAGGCCAGCCAGGACTTCATGAGTCCCAGTCTCTCAACCCCCTCTCCCCACCCATTCTACAAGAAAAAAAAATGGTGTGACTCATGTTTTCTGCAACAGCTGCCAATCAGCTCTTCAATGTGCCACGTGCATTCAGTCCACTGAACCTCCTCATATTCTGCCCATTATCAATATAAAAACTAGAGTATCTTGGCAACAGATTTTTCACAGTGAAACTCACTTTATTCTGCAGTCTTTTCTAGTAAAAATAAAATGGCAAAGGAATGTCATTATCTATAGTAAAGATTTTCAATACAACCCATTCCAACTGCAGCATTCCATTCTTCCCTCTATTCAAATTATAGTTAATAAGCATCTATTACATGAAGCGTACAGCCCTAGCTGCCGGAATCACAGGCATGGGCTCGCAAGCTACAGGAAGAGACAGAGGAGTCCAGAAACGCTTGAAGTGTGTTGGGTGCCGAGACAGAGTAATTCTCCCTAGTCAGGCAGAGCTGAAAATTTCTTAGCAGATGAGACACTTGATTCAAGTCTTGAAGTCTGGATGTTTGGGGAAAGGCAAAAGGGTATATAGCAATCAGTGGGAGTCCTGTGTACAATGCCTCAGGAGGGTATGGAATGTCTGGGAAACGGAGGGCAATTCTGTCTGGGCACCAGCAAACCACTGAGCAGGCAGGGCTACAGCAGTCAACTAGAGTGAGACGGTGCAGTGTGGACTTCTCTCTAGACAGGAATGAGTCACTACAAAAGGCTAGGAAAGAGGCAACAGTGAACCCAACAGTGCCTCACCACATTGGAGGCACAAAAATGTGCAAGGAGCCTATTTTAAAGAGGGTGGAATTGAGGCTCTGAAATGACAAGTATCTTTCAAAGCTCCACATCCAGCTTACATCAACAGAAATGTCACTTACAGGTCACTTCCTTCCACCTATGTTTGTTTAAAAGGTCTCTGGTTTTGTCAGTTATACGGTAGATATCAAAATATATCAGTACTCACATACACTTAATGCAATTTATGAAAACTATTACTTTTCACTCCACGCCCCCTGCCCAACCTTCTGCATTTCCCTTATCAGTCCAAGTAAAAGGAAACTTCGAATTCTTCACAAGATGCATATACTTTAAATCCTCACCTACACTACTTTTTTTCAGGTTTCCTGGAAAGGTTCTGATTAGAGGATCAAAACTGATTCACAGTACTCGCGCAGGAACCTCAGGACAGGCAGGACATAACAGTACTCAATAGTGAATGCACATTTTAACTGCACATTTTAACTGGATAGATTATATGATGCATCTCCATTTTTTTAAAAGTTAGTGGAGAGGCTGGAAATATGGCCCAGGAGTTAAGAGCACTGGCTGCTCTTCCAAAGGACCAGGTTCAATTTCCAGCATCCGCTCGGCAGCTCACAACCATCTGTAACTCCAGTTTTAGGGAATCCAACACCCTCTTCTGGCCGTTGTGGACACCAGCAGGCATGCACATGGCACACAAACATACATGCAGACAAGAGACTTAGACATACAAATTATCTTTTAAGTTAATGGACTTCCTATCTTACTGCCAAGTTAGTTTCATTAATTTAGTTATCACATCTGAGAAAAAGAAGTGCCTTATTATTCACTCACAGGAGTAAACCTTGCTGAAATGAAAATACTAATCTTTTTCATATTTGCATAGCAATTCTAAGGACCAAATTTGCAATCAACCCTCAGCACTTCTTTCAAATTGTTTGTTCCTCAAAGAACAATCCAGAATAATAGTTTGAACCTAATTCAAGTTTTGCTTTTGAAAAGAAAATGCTCCACCTCTCTCTGCACAGAGACCCACAAAGGCTCTAACAAAAGTTCCCCAGAACAAACATTACCCCCAAACTGAGGCCAGCCATAGGAGAAAGTCTAACTTGAATAAGCTGAAGAGATAACAGCAGAGAACAGCCAAACGCTATTGTTCTAGCTGAACACACAACCAATAGCTCTTAGCTTATATAAACTGGGGTCTTTAAGCCTCAGATCAGGCTTAAGCAAAAGACTGGATGATAAAGACTTCCTGCCTGTCAAGTGAGGTTACCTCTAAAGGAAGAATACAAATGTCTAAGCAACACTAGAATAGATACAAAAAACACAGTGTCTTTTATTTTTCTAATTCCTTTTTAAACAGAAAACCATTTTCTAGTTAAATAGTAGTTTCCTGAACATGTAAAGTGTATAGCTATCATCCTTGCACTGAAATGCTTTCTACCAGAACACAAATTTTTTTCACTGAAAAATCAATCTACATTATGAAAATTTACTTCATGACTAACTTTTCAGTTCATAATTCAGTACATAAATAGATCCAAGGATTACTTTCAACTGGTGCACACAAAATAACGTTTTACCAAGCTTCTCTCCCATGGCTACATTTGATAGCTACAGCCAGTCTTCTAACGTAATGCTCAGCAGTTAAGAGCACCGACTGCCCTTCCAGAGGTCCTGAGTTCAATTCCCAGCAACCACATGGTGGCTCACAACCATCCGTTATAAGATCTGGTGCCCTCCTCTGGTGTGCAGATATACATGGAAGCAGAATGTTGTATACATAATAAATAAATAAAGTCTTTTAAAAAAATATTTTCTGGCCGGGCGTTGGTGGCACACGCCTTTAATCCCAGCACTCTGGAGGCAGAGGCAGGTGGATCTCTCGGAGTTCCAAACCAGCCTGGTCTCCAGAATGAATTCCAGGACAGCCTGGGCCACACAAAGAAACTTTGTCTTAAAAAAAACCAAAACAAAAAAGTACTTTGAAAATTTTATTCCATATTTTTTGTTTTAATTTCAGAGGAAAATTAGTTCATTGATGTTGCTTAACTTTGTGTTTATTTTCATTTAATTTCTGAGAATAATTTTGTTAATATAAAAATACAAAAAGAAAAACTAATTACATCAAGTACATAAAGTTAAAACTCAAGATTTTCAAGCAATACATGGCCCTAAAATCCTGGAATTACTGAGTATGTGCTCAAAGTATTTGTAAAAATGTGTTTTCAGGCGGGGCAGTGGTAGTACACACCTTTCATCCCAGCACTAGGGAGGCAGACACAGGCAGATCTCTGTGAGTTCAAGGCCAGCCTGGTCTACAAAGCTACACAGAGAAACCCTGTCTCAACAAACAAACAAACAAAACAAAACAAAACAAACAACAACAAAAGAAGTGTTTTCAGTAACATAAGAGGTGTAAAATAAAGTTGGGAATCAGTTGTTGCCCACTATCAGTGACCAGGTTTTTGGTTTCTCCATTACTTTTCACCTTTTTTTCTTATTTTCCTTCCAGTACTTAGTAGAGATGCATTTCTTGGTATAATGACTTCAACTAGAGTTAAATTTTTGTCAGTTTTCCAAGCTTTAAATCTCAGGCATGCTGATGGAAGAATTCTGATCTAAGCTTTTTCTCTTCCTGGCTACCCACAAAACCCTTGAGTCCTTTTCATCTGATCTCTGTGTTTCTAAGATCTGAGGACTGGGCATTTTGTCTTTGCTTTCCAGTAGAGGCAGGCAAGCCTCTTCTCCCTTAGGAACACTTGGACTTTTCAGAAACTTTGATTAGGGATAGCCAAAGTCACCAAGTAAACTACCCCAGTGAAGAACACTATATCGTAGCTATTGATTACTGAGTATGAAGTAATTGTTCACCTGTGAACTAAAGTGGGAGCTAATTTTATCTAATTAATATACAGTAACTGGGGCTGGAGAGATGGCTCAGCAGTTAAGAGCACTGGCTGCTCTTCCAGAGGACCAGGTTCAATTCCCAGCACCCACATGGAAGCTTACAACCATCTATAATTCCTATTCCAAAGGATCAGACAGCCTCTTAAGACATGTATGCAGGGAAAACATCAACACATAAAATAAACAACATTCAAATATGCATATGGAGTAATTGACACATGTATATCATAACATGGGAAGGGTAATAGGATGTTTTAAAAAGTCAATTATGGGGCCGGGCGTTAGTGGCGCACGCCTTTAATCCCAGCACTCAGGAGGCAGAGGCAGGCGGATCTCTGTGAGTTCGAGGCCAGCTTGGTCTCCAGATCAAATGCCAGGATAGGCTCCAAAGCTACACAGAGAAACCCTGTCTCGAAAAACCAAAAAAAAAAAAAAAAAAAAAAAAAAAAAAAAAATCAATTATGTATAGCATAGCACATGTGTTTAATCAATGTCTGAGTACCATTTACACAGAAGATGCTTTTGCAAACCTCATACCACTGGTAAACATACAAACGCTTAATTTAGCACATGCCACAGGTAGATAGGCCCTAATGCACACATGTTTAAGGAGATATAGAAGTTGTAGATAATGTGGTTAACCCCACAGACAACATCTGTGTTACACACACGGACATCAAAATCAGCATGGCATGCTTTTGTGACACCAAAAGAGGCCACGCTTGTGGTAAGAACGATTACTTCCAACCAAAGCCTGCTTTAAATACTGTTTAGTTAGTTACAAGGCATTCAGCCAAAATAACACTACCCTCGAGTTGTTGTTGCCTACGACTCACTCACCAACTTTTAACCCATTTGAAAAACAAGGTAAATACTATGGATTTGCTAAAAGTAAGTATGGATCAGGACTTTGGACTCACATTTCTTTAACAAACTTACTACTCTATTTGATCCCAAGTCTTGGCTGCTCTCCTGACAGAATAATCTACACAAGCCACAGCTGATGGGGGCATGGCTTTCATGATTAAACGGGGAGCTCTTGCTGCAGATGACTCTAGTTCCCAGATGCGTGTATCCTTTGCACTTCAGAAAAAGCTCTTTGCTGGCTTAGGATCAGATGATAACTTATTGTTCTCTGATTGTTCCCACACCAGGGAATCTGTCTGCATTACCCAGAACTGTCCCTTTTTTCTTGTTTTTGTTGTTTTTATTTTGGCCTATTTTGTTCACAACAAAATGTTCTATCATATTGTGCAATAAGGTTTTGTTTCCCCCTGCTTCCATAGGCTCTGAGGGTGTTGTGTCTATGTCCATAGAGAAAAGTTAAAAATATAAAGCCAACACTGTCCTTCCAAATACTGTTTTATTGCTCTTGGGAAAGACCAAAAGATGAGAATTTGATTCAATTTTGCTTATTATAATTGCTGAGGAACACTACTTAAAACGATTTTCCAAAGCAAGACCTAAAGTGTTTTAGCTTTAATTGGTCACTTTGGCCTTTGTTCTGCAAGAGGGTTACACCCATGAAATTCTAATTCTGTATGACCAAACTGGCGGCATCCACGAAGAGGCTTCTAGCCAGGAACAGTTTTTCTGGTGGGCATGAAGGTAATCAAAACAGACTCGCCCAAGGAAATGCCCAGAACCTACCTCAGGCGGGTAACTTGTGAAACGACAGGACTAGGAAAGGGAAAGAGGAGGCATCATGAACTCTATCACCAGACACCCAGCTCCCGGACGCGCAGGGGATGGCGGGGGGGGGGCGGGGGGGCAGACACACACGACCTGCAGACTCCACAGCTGCCTTAACTAAAATGACTCGGTGGTTTAATACTGATGGAGAAGGAGAAAGGCAAACAAAACACACGGTATTCCTGGCTCCTTGGTAGTTAAACTGTTGGAAAAGCGAAACAAACGCGCAGGCGCATCCTCAGGTTGTCAAGTATTAAAAAAAAAAAAATGCACTCATTAAAATTAAGGAAGTGGGTTGGGTGCAAGCTCGTAGGCTTTCTAGGTGAGAAGCAGCAATACATTTTTGATGACTACAAACAGGAGCAAACCGATCATGGATTTGCTTTGTGAGACGTTTACTTAAATGTGGAAATAAAACCAGCTCACTAAGATGAAAGAAAATTGTTTTCGGGGGCAAATGTAGCATTCCCCAGCTACAAATCCGGGGAACACAATCACAACCACCTGACAAATGTTTCAGCGAGTGAATGCATTAGTTTACTTCCCCCAAGAATACTACCGGGGTGGGGGGTAGGGGGGCTTCCATAAAGCAGAGAAGCACGCCTCCAGCACCCGAGTGGGGTGCAGCCTGTCCGTTCAATTCTGCGCCTGTCTGGGAGCTGAAAGGGGCCTAAGAGCTTCTGGGGGAGCCAGGGAGTGGGCAGACTCTGTCTCCCTCGCCGGACCTCGAATTGCTGCTGGAAGTTGGGGCGTCGAAGACCCTTCAAGACAGCAGTTACTTTTCTAGGCAACTCCAAGTTAGCGCATCCCCACAGACCCCCTTCTCTGTCTGAGGCCGCGGGCTGCTGCCCCGCCTTTCCACCGGCGGCCGGGATAGACCAGTGACAGTCTTGAGACAAAGCCGCGGACCCCCACGTCGCAGCCCCCGCACTGTGCCCCGGCCGTGCCTACCTTGATGCCCTGCTGCTGGGTGGTGAGGGTGAGCTTGGACTCGTCCAGGAGCAAAACTTCGCAGTAAAATTCTTCCTGAACCGCGCAGAAACAGCCCATGTCGGCTGAAAGCGTCTCCAGCCAGGCGAGAGCAGCGACCGCGGTGCCCGCCGCCTCCTCCCTCAAGCGCGAAGCATTAATTTATTGTGCGCGCCGTGGAGAGGACGAGAGACGCGGGTCTGGGTGGGGCCCTGGGGGGGGGAGCGTTAGGGTCCTGCGGTCGAGCCGAGGTCACCCCGAAAAGCTCGGAGAGCGGAGGCGGGAGGGCGAGCGCGCCCCAGGAGCGTCAGGAACCCGGAGCCTCCCGGGAAGCACCCACCGAACTGGGCGTCGGGAGCGGCGTGTCCCCGCGCATCCTGCGGCTGTGGCTCCTCTTCTGAAGACTGGGGCGGCGACCTGGAGACAGGAGTCGCCTAGTTAGGGGCGGCCGGTCAGAGACACGAAAAGGGCGAGCCGGGCGCTCCAGACCCTCCCTGGGCTTGGACGCCCCTCAGTACTGCGCAGCGATTCCCCTGCCGCAGCTCCAGAGTCCCCACCGGGCGCACACTGCCAGCGCCGACGCCGCCCCACACCCACCCAGCCCCGACAAGGTAGACAAGAGCAGAAAGCGCTCAGCTTCTCTTTTGTGTCGGGGGTGGCCACGACCCCCCAGCCCGGGACGCAGCGCCAGAGGCGAAGGTCGCCACTCCCCCCGCCACTCTCACAGCCAGCCCCGGAGCGCGGAGGACCGGTCAGGGCTCCTCACCGAAACCAGCCGAGGGGAGGTCAGCTTGTCGCGGGCCGCGGCTTCCGTTTGAGGGTCCCCGAACTCATCCCGCGGAGATGGCCAAGTTCAAGCTCTCCTCTCCCGAACGCCCTGCCTCGGGGACCGAACGCCGCTCCTGACGAACGTCTTGAAAAGCCGGGCGTCGGAGGACCTGCGGGCGGGCGAGCGAGCGGCCGGCGCGACAGTACCCCGGCACCCAGGCCGCCGAGGCTCCAGGGAAAGTTCTTGGCGGCGCGCGGGGCGGGGCCCTGGGCGGGAGCGACCCAGGTGCAGAGGGCCCCGGACTCAGGGCGACCGCAAAAAAGCCACCAAGCTGAAGCAGGATCCGCCGGACGACGACCCGAGCGCCCCTTCTGGGCGGGGTCTGCGCTGGGTGCGGAGGGCGGGGCGGAGGTGGTCAGTCTGGCGCGGTGCCGCCAGGTCCCAGCGAGAACGCGTGCGCTGCGCCGGAGCCGCGCGGCCGTCGCCAGGTCACTGCGTTCGTTTCCCTGGGAGACCTGGAGGTTGGCTCTAGGCCGCCAGGGCGCAGTTCTGCTCCGACCCCTGCCTTCTGCCGTCCCAGTCCCACGCCCTCCGCGCGGCGGGCCGCGGCCAGGCACTGGTGGGCACAATAGCTCTGAGGCTGCAGTGACCCCTGGTGGGTCCCGGTGTCCGTGCACAGGCAACACCGGCTGACTGTGGAAGACACGGGACCCCCGCTGGCCCTGGGAGCAGGTGCAATCTGAGCTGTCTAGCTGGGAAGCAGCAGCGAATTAATGCCAATAGCAGTCACAGGAGGCTAAGGGAAGCATGCACTGCGGGAGGTGCCTTGCAGAAGCAGAACTCTGGTATTGACAACTAGAAAGAGAAAGAACTTGGCATCGGGTAGAAATTCCCTCTTCTACCACTTGTTAGCCTGAATAGTCGAAACAAAAAAAACAAAACAACAACAACAAAAACCTACTTAAGTAAAAAACTTTGTGTCTGCAGCAACGCAGTAAAAACAGTTTTGCAACAGTTGGGCACAGTTGACAACAGTGATTTCCATGAAGGACTTCTGTATAAAACCTCACTTTTCTCTGCCCAACTTTGAGATATACGTTATCTTCCAACGTTTCTGGAAACTGAAACAGGCTTTGAGATTCTAGTCAAATCCTGTATACAACTTTGGGTTCTACTGCAAAAGGTTTATCCAACTTAAACCTCTTCGTTTTAAGCATCTCACTATGGAGGGTTTTCTGCAATACAGCTTTCCTGCCATTAAACGCCAAATGTAAGAGATCTCAATGTTTTTCTTTCTTTACCACAATATGCAGCAAAATCATCTAAGCCTGTAAAACTTAAAAAATAGTAGTAATAAAAGTCATGAGTTACCTGTTCTATGGTCCTTTGATTTGGGGTTTTTGTCCGTTGGCACTGATGGAAAGGCCGAGTTGGTGGTGGGGCAGTAATTCCGTAGCAAAATCATGACATTCCATACATACAACAGTCCTTATTGAAACATTGTCTTTTCCATCTCTTTATCGGAGATTGGAGATAAGAAAATTTAAAATCTGAGTTTTTAATTATTTATTTTTATCTTATGTATATTTTCTTATCCTCATTAGGATAAGAAAATTCTGCAAATTTTTAGTCACATTACTGAGTATAACTGATACACCACAGCCACATATATTTAAAGTATACAACTTACATTTTGACATATATGCACCCATGCAACCATCACCATAATCAAGCTGATAAATGAAATCATCTCTGATTTACTCCAGCATGCTTGTATTCCCTCCCACACCTCCCCTACCAGGCACCCACAGATCTGCTTTCTGTCACTATAGATTATCTACACTTTCTCAAGCTTATATAGTGGATTCACACAGTGTCAACTCCTTTTTTGGTCTGGTCTGCTTCACTCAATACAATTATTCTGAGATTTATGCATGTTGTATAAATATAGTTCACTAAATTTTATTGCTCGGTTGCATTCCATTATGCATACACACACACACACACACACACACACACACACACACACACACACACGTGTGTGTGTGTGTGTGTGTGTGTGTATTATGTATGTTTTTTTATTTTTCCATTCATTTGGGTGTTTCATGTTTTGAACATTATAAAATAAAGTAACTAAGCTGATCACCTTTGTCTTGTCAGCTCTGAAGGCCATAATAGAACACCATAGATTAAGTAGCTTACACAATAGATTTTTTTTTCTGTAAGTCCAAATTTGTTATGCCAGCAAGGTCCATTTCTAATATGACCCCTTCTTGACTTGAAGGCTGCCTCCATCTTGCTGTGCGCTCTGTGTGTGTGTGTGTGTGTGTGTGTGTGTGTGTGTGTGTGTTTTCATGGAAGCAAGTACTTTGAGATTTATTATAAGGACACAAATCCTTCAGTGTCAGATCATCACTCTTACAATCCCACTTAACCTTAATTGTTTCCTGTAGACCCCATCTCTAAATAGTCATTGAGTCAGTACTTCACACACACCCACACCCACACCCACACACACACACACACACACACACACACACACACAAATTTTAAGAAACACAATTTAGCCCAGGGCAAGAATACATATCTTTACATGAGTCACTGTGTGAATTTCTTTTTAAATATAGAATGACTGGATAAATGAAAAGATAAGCAAGTGGAAAATAAACCATGGAAAGAAATCAACTCCATTAATAACTGGAGAATGCAACCTAAAATCACCAGAGGACACCACTCACACCTAAGGAAAAGCACAATACAGAGCTGCCCTTGGGAATCTGAGTGAAGGTGTGGAGTGCTTTGTAGTCTCTCTGTTATTGTGCACAAAAGAAGACGCAATCACATTGGATAACAGCTTGGCAGGTTCTTAAAACTGGAAAAATTAAGATGCAATGGAATTTTTCAGAAAAAAATAATTTTTCAGTGTGCAAACAGTAAAGTACATCCTATTTAAAGCTTTTGCCTCTTTTTAGAAAATTTTTAAGTAAAGCATTTCCTTAGGTTAAGATCCTATTTCGTCACAATAAACCTGATGCAGATGAGTCAAGTGACACACAAATTTGGAGTAAATGCAATTCTGTAAAAATGTGTGGGCCATCTAGGAACAGTTCAAGAATCCTCATCCTGAAAGAAGATATTTCACTTTACAAACACACCCTCTACCCTGGCTGAAATATGCCCTTCAAAATGCCAGGCACAGAATCACTTATTAGGTGGTGTGTGTGTGTGTGTGTGTGTGTGTGTGTGTGTGTGTGTCTGTGTCTGTGTCTGTGTGTGCTGTGTGTCTGTAACTGTGTGTGTGTCCGTGTGTCCATGTGTGTGTGTGGGGGGGGGGGGGTGGACACCAAAAGAGAGTATTGAATCCCCTGGAGCTAGAGAGTTACCATCAGCTATGAGCAGTCCAGTGTAGGTACTGGAAACTAACTCTGGTCCTCTACAAAAGCAGAAAATGCTCTTAATGGATGAGCCACCTCTTCAGCCCCCAGATTCTTTTCAAAGTACTATATTCTCATTAGAGAGATGTGTTTAAAAGACCCAAATCATCTCTCACCTTATTTGTTTGTTTGTTTTTCAAGACAGGGTTTTTCTGTGTAGCTTTGGAGGCTGTCCTGGAACTCACTCTGTAGACCAGGCTGGCCTAGAACTCAGAGATCCGCCTGCCTCTGCCTCAAGTGCTGGGATTAAAGCTGTGCACCACCACTACCTGGCAATTCTCACCTTTTTATAACTATACATTTTCCAAACTTCTGAAACTTAATGATAATTTGAAAAAAGAAAAAAAATTTAAAACATTGATAAATAATTTCATTACTTAAATGTGAGTGGGTAAGATGGCAGAATCACCATGATGACTTGGTAACCCACAGATTCCGGACCTGAACCCCAGAGTTCTTAAGCAGGTCTAGAGCCAGCCTTGAGAATTTCCATTTCCAGCAAATTCTACCAGTGACATAAGGACATTTTTTTAAACCACTGGAGGTTATCTTCCCCCCTTAAAAGTTGTTGCTAATTACTTACAAATTATTAGGGATGAATCATTCTTCACTGGTAGCCTCTTTGTTAATCTACCTTATCCATCAAGTCAATGCCTGTCAAGGAAAATTATTGAAGACCCTGTCAAGTTGGACCCAACAGAAAGAATAGCTTTTAAGAAAAGGAAGTATCCTTGCTTGGGTTTTGTAATACTATGGCTTAGGCTACTTGGACAACATACTCATTTTCTCTCTAATACAGAATGTGCCCAGGCACATTCACTTTTTAAGGCTACCCTGCCTTCTGACTCACCGTGACTAGGTCATTAACCAGTTATTCTCCCTTCCAAGGACTGAAGTCCAAGATGGCATCTCAGAAATGCCTCAAGGCTGTTGCCAACATTACAAGGAAACTCATTTCCCAAGTCTGCCCTGCCATGAAAGCTGTTTCTTCTTCTATATGCTCTCCAAATAAAGGCTCTTTGGAGTTACTGAGAGTTCTTGGGCAATTTTAAAGCAAAGTCTTTATTGGTGAATGCACTGAGATGATGTATACTTAGTATAAATGGTTTAGATGTTTGAAACAGCCTAACCTCCTTTCTCCACTCAAATGCAGGCTATTTGAAAAGTCTTATCCTTGGGATTTGGTGTTGTTTGTTTGTTCCCATTTTCTAAACAACAAATTCTTACCTTTTGCCTGTTTAATTGAGATATTCCAAAGACTGGCAAAGTGGAATAAAAGGGAGAAAGGGGATGAGGCGTTAGCTCAGTCAGCAAAGTGCCTGCTGCACAAACATATTACTTGAGTTCAGATCCATGGCACCCACATAAAAAGTAAAAGCCTACCTTATCACAAAGGAGGAAGAAGTGGGGAGATCCCTGAAACTCACTGGCCAGCCAGTCTAGCCTGAATGCCAGGTTCAGTGAGAAATGATCTCAAAAGACAAGGTGGGAAGCAGATGAAGGTATCCCACATCAATCTCTAGCCTCCACATACATGTACACACATGCATACACATATACAATGCACACATACAAATAAGTATGAAATCTGGGTACATTGCTGGAATGCAACCTGACATGAATATATTTTAATTATGCATGCAATCTGATCCAGACATTCAGCATCTACGAATTTAAACCAAAGCATAGTCCCAGATATATGGGAAAAGAAATACTATGTTATTTATAATATTAAAATGTTTTGAACAATCTAAATGTCCAATAATAGAAAATTACTAAGTTGACCATGGTATACACATATAACCGTGTACAAAAAAAAAAAAAAGATTAAAATAGCCGTGTAATGCACTGACATGGAAAATTATCAAAGGTTTAAAAGAACAAGGACCTCACGTTACTATGCAAAATTTGGTTTTTTTCTTTCATTACATTTTAAATTTTTTGCTTGTTGTATTGTGCACACGTGGAAGTCAGCAGACAACTTTTGAAAGTTGGTTCTCTCCTCCCAATCAAGCTCAGCTCTTCAGGCTTAACTGCAAGTGCCTTTGCCCACTGAGCCATTTCGCTAGCCCCATTTCTTTCTGGTTTTGTGATACACACAGTCTGCATTGGTTGCAATGGTAGACGAACGTGAGAAAAGAAAATGTCAGATCTTGATCCTGGGATCTGCAGACCTAGGCACTAACCTCCCTTGTTTTTAAAAGGAAAATTAAAGTTTTTGCAATGCGCACTGAAAAATGGATTCTTATTCTAAAACATGAACTCTGTCAAATTATTCCTTAATGAAACTGGACTTCAGTTAGAATGGGATACCTTTTCTAAGTACTAATGTGGGTTTTTAATGTATTGATTGTTTTACCTAGTTAGTATGTTCTGGTTTTCTCCCTGAATAAAACATATCAGTATAATGATAGCTTAGTCCTGTGAGTGTTAGTCCCTCCATAAAAACATGGAGAAAACAGTAGAGAAATTAGCCTATTTGGTTATCTCATCACTGTTTTTATTTTGAGTGAGGTTATATGACCTTGAAGATGTCCCATCATCTCTTGGTGCCTCGGCCTGTTCATCAATCAGGTAAAGGGCCTTGGGATGTGTGTTACTCCAGAGTATGTTCAACATGCTGAATTCCATGTTTTTCTACATTACTATTCTTTAAAGGCAATACTCCAGGAAGGAACAGCCCAACATGCCAGCTAGCAAAGAAACATCTGGAGTAAATGACCTCTGAACTCACTTCTAGCCTTCTGATTAAGACATTGCCAAGAAAAACTGAAAACATTCATTTCCTCTGTGGAGAGGTATGTATGATTGGTGCACTGGCCAGAACAGACAGACAACTTGTTGCAATTTTGTATCCTGCCATTCCCTATATACCTACATATATGTTTTTAAATTATCTAGAAAAAAGACAAAGGGTAGGGTATGTATCACCTTATTTTTTTTAACTCTGTGTATGGGTGTTTTGTCCATATGTATGTTTGTGCACAGTTTAAAGCCTGATGCCCTCTGATGCCTGATGCCCTCAGAGGCCAAAAGAAGGTATTAGATCCCCTGGAACTGGAGTTAGGGAAGATTGTAAGCCTCTGTGTGGATGCTGGGAATCAGTCCAGCCTCAGCCTGTTCATCAATCAGGGAAGGACCTTGGGATGTGTGTTATGGTTACTCCAAAGTATGTGAAGAGTTCTGGAAGAGCAGACAGAGCTCTTCAATGCTGACATCTCAGCCCTGATAGGATCTCTTAAATGAGCACATGTGCAGTAAGGACTAGGCCTGCAAATGAGAAAATACCAGCAGTGCATTAGCTCTTTGTGGAAAAACCATGAATTCTGTTTCCTATTGTTTTGTTTTTTATGTTTCATTTCTTGAATATTATTCCTGTAGCTAAATAACTATAAGATTATTAATTTTATAAGAGAGAATTTTTAAATAAAGAACATAAGGAGGCCAGGCTCAGGGGTGAGGGAAGTGGGCGGGTTCATTTAGAAACCGTGCTACCTCTTCCTCAGTAGCCAGCCTGTGAGCCACTGGCTTTAGTCAACAGATTGTTAGGCCTTCTCTTATTCTGCAAGCTGTTTTCTCAGCTTAAAAGTCATCCCGTTAGAAGTTGTCTGGAAGAGGCTCTTAGCCTGTGGGAAGGGGCTAGGAGGCGGCAGAGAGTCTTGACCACTAGTTGAAGTTCTTTCTGAGCTTGGCAACAAGACACATTGACATATAAAGAACATACAGCGCTGTTTCCGGTGCCCTGCTCTGAGCCTACTGAGGCCTGGGGAATGCACATGGGGAACCCATCCCAGAGAACCAGCCCATCCAGAGTCTCCTGAAGCAGGGCACTAGTCCCACATCCACCCACGGGAGGAGGCGAGCATGGGCCTGTTTCCAGCCCACCTTCCGGTGCCCTGCTCAGAGCCTCCTGAGGCCTGGGGCCTGCGCAGCAGGGAGACTATGCTAGCCCAACAGCCGATCCAGAGTCTGCTGGCATCAAGGTGCTAGTCCTGCCTCCACCCATGGGAAGAGGAGAACCATCAGAGTATTGGACCTGCTTGCACCCACCCGAAGAGAACCTTGGCCCCATACCTACCAGGCGAAGGAGAGACCCCACTGGTACCCACTGGAAGAAGGGATGGGAAGACAACAATATAAGAATACAATCAACAACAGAAAGATCAATATGATGCCACCAGAGTCTAGGGACTCCACACAAACAAGACCCGAATATACCAACACAGATGAAGCAGAAGAAAATGACCCTAAAAACAACTTTATGAAGATGATAGAGACCCTCAAAGAGGTAATGAGAAAAATCCCTTAAAGAAATGGAAGGAAAAACAAAAAAAAATTCAAGAAATGGAGGAAAAGACAAACCAACAATTGCAAGAAACAATTCAAACAGTGCAAGGTTTGAAAACTGAAATAGAGAAAAAACAAACAAACAAAAAAAAACAGTCTGAGGGAATGCTGGAAATAGAAAAGCTGGGTAAACGATCAGAACTACAGATGCAAGCATAACCAACAGAATACAAGAAATGGAAGAGAGAATCTTAGGCATTGAAGACACACTAGGAGAAATAGATTCATTGACCAAAGAAAATGTTAAGTCCAACAAATCCATAACACAAAATATCCAGGAAATATGGGACACCGTGAAAAGGTCAAACTTAAGGGATAACAGGCGCCACATGGAATCTTCTCTAATTGCCTCTAATTTCTTCTTTCAGTGGCCCCGTTGTGCATGGCTTGTTGATGTAATACTGTGCCTTTCCAGGGCCCCCTGTTCTATCTCCAGCAGGTCTGCTTTTATGTCACTGGGAGTTGAAGTCTACTCTGTCTCTTTAAATCTCCTGTCTGTTTGCTACAATGTATGGATCAGAGATCACACTCTGGTTCTCCTTTCTCTTATCCAGTCCTGTTTGATGTATCTGCTTGTCTCTGTACATGTGATTTAAATTTAACTTTATATTTAAATATATAAGCTAACTATATGCAACTTAAATTTAACTGTGATGTACTTTAAATGATGGTAAACATTTAAAGTTATAAAGGACTATTTCAAATTAACAAAATATTTATACCACCCAGTCCACCCTGTAAGCTGTTTACAAAGTTAAAGCTTCTATTACAAAAGGGGACTTTTCTCTACTTCTTTGTCCTTTAGAGGTGTAATTCTAACCTACTAAATTAGAACCGGTTACAGTCAGGCTGGAGGGCTCTGAGTAACACATCCCTCCACAGTCTCTCAGCTTGGACCCAGCTTCCCAGACAGATCCTGCACTAATCTGTAGCCACCTGTGAGCTTAAGGCAGGTAGCTAGGGACAAGTTTTGTCTGCTGAGATATACTAAGCAGACAGACAGCCCTCAAATGCTCAGAGATCTAGAGGATATGGCATTTGAAATGTTTTATTAAAAAGCCTTTTATAACAGAGAGACAGACCAGCTGCTGACCCCATCCCATTTCCTCCAAGAAGACTGGTGCCTACTGAAGAAACTCCACTGACAAAAATGACAACACTAGTCACTGAGCAACCCTGCCATTCACCTCAACTGCTGCAAAGGACTCTTCAGACCGTGGACAAGAGGATAGTGGAATCAACTTTCTCCACGTTGTTTAGGCCAGTGGCAGGCAAGTTTTCCTAAAGTTCCCTATGCTATCAGGTCCCATGCTATCAGCAGGAGGCAGATGTCCTTAAAGCCGCTGCCCTCAACAACCATGGAGGACCTTGTGGGTGGCTGTCTATGCGGCCAGCAAGCAAATCTTTCTCATTCTCTAATCATCCTCTAATCATTCTCTAAGGTAAAATTTTATCCTTCTCAAGAACATGCTTTTAACGGCTGGTAGCTTTGCCAGCTTAAAGCAACAGGCAAAACTCCAACTGTCACAGAACAGATTTCAGAAACAGGTATTTTAGGATTTATCTATATGAAGATGGTAATGTAAGGTGTATGAATTAAAATTATGAAGGTCTGAGGATAAAAAGGCTTAAGTGATGACAAATAAAGTGAGTTGAGGCATTCAAAAGAATAAAACATGTTCCAGATTTCTCTTTTCATTATGCTACTGTTCAAAGTCAATGAAGTTCTGATAAGGTACTAATCCAATTCCAACAGAGTACTAAACAACATATTCCACTATTCAATAACTGCAAAGTCAAAATTAAGGTACTTTTCATTGTCCTAAAAATATCTGTCAGTTTTAAAAATGTTAATGCTTGTAGCCAAAACCCTGATAGGGTACTAAACAACAAATACCACTATACCATAACTACAAGGTCAAAATTAAGGTGTTTTCATTGTCCTAAAAATATCTGTCAGTTTTAAAAATGTTAATGCTTTCAACCAAGTCGCTTCTAACATAAATATGTTGCTTATGTGTCTAAAATTTATGTTTTCACAAACTCAAAAGATTCTTGTAAGTTCCAGGGAGCCAAATTGGATCCACCCAAACAGGTCAGATTCACTCCAAATAAATATTATTCAACCTTTTCCTGGTCCTAGACTCCCTTCCCTCATCTTGGGACCCCTTGGGAAGCCCTCCCTCATCTTACAATCCTCTCAAATACCAGGACCTGATAAAAAAATTTCTAAACCTAACTTTGTCCTCTACTCTGCTAACATCTTGCCAGGTCTAAGAGGAGATAGGGAGTTCCATACAGCCTGGACTGCAATGAAACAACCAGATACCCCAGGAGGTGGCAACAACCTATGTTTCTTAGGTCCCCCAAAGATGGTCAGTGCCCCCCGGGTCAGCAGGAAGTAGTCTTCAGAACTCGACATCCTTATTCTCTAACCTGCCCTGCCTAACTCCCCACCTTTTTAATAATAAGTAAAGGTGGGAATGAAAGGTTCAGGCATTATGCTGGCCTGCCCGGGTTACTTGGCAGAATGCCCTCAGGCAGTACTCTGGTCAGCCCGGGGTTCCATGGGTACTAGTTTGCATGCAGGTGTAAAGGACCCCTTTAAAAGACAAACCCCCGCCCACTTATGCTCTCTTACTCTCTTGATCTCTTACCTTCCTCTTCCTCTTTGCTCTCTATTCTTCTTCTTACCCTCTTCATCTCTTCTCATCTCTCCTCCTCTCACTCTCCCCCTCCCCTTCCCCACCTGTAATAAATTCTATGGTTAATGCAAAGAAGAAGAAGAAGAAGAGGAAGAGGAGGAGGAGGAGGAGGAGGAGGAGGAGGAAGAGGAAGAGGAAGAGGAAGAGGAAGAAGAAGAAGAAGAAGAAGAAGAAGAAGAAGAAGAAGAAGAAGAAGAAGAAGAAGGGTCATTGCCAAAGGCTTTGTACAAGGTTATGATTACCTTGGTACCCAAGCCCCACAAAAACACAACTAAGAAAGAGAACTACAGACCAGTATCCCTCATGAACATTGATGCAAAATATTCAATAAAATATATGTAAATCAAATCCAAGAACACATCAGAAATATCATCCACCATGATCAAAAGTAGGCTTCATTCCAGGGATGCAGGGATGGTTCAACATACAAAAATCCATCAATGTAACTCACTATATAAACAAAATGCAAAAGAAAAACCATATGATCATCTCATTAGATGCTGAAAAAGCCTTTGACAAAATCCAACACCCCTTCATGATAAAGGTCTTGGAGAGATCAGGGATAACAGGGATATACCTAAATATAATAAAAGCATATACAGCAAACCAACAGCCAACATCAAACTAAATGGAGAGAAACTCAACATGATTCCTCTAAAATCAGGAACAAGACAAGGGTGTCAACTCTCCCCTTATCTATTAATATAGTAATTGAAGTCCTAGCTACAGCAATAAGACAATGGAAAGAAATGAAGGGGATTCAAATTGGAAAGAAAGAAGTAAAACTATCACTATTCTCAGATGATATAATAGTATACATGAGGGATCCTAAAAAATCCACCTTCAGTAATGTTGCAGGATACAAAATTAACTCAAAAATAAAAAAATCAGTAGCCCTACTATAAACAGACAATAAATGGGCTGAGAAAGAAATCAGAGAAACATCACCCTTTACAATAGCCACAAACAACATAAAATATCTTGGGATAACGCTAACCAAACAAGTGAAAGATCTGTATAACAAGAACTTTCAGTCTTTAAAGAAAGAAATTTAGGAAGATACCAGAAAATGTAAAAATCTCCCATGCTCTTGGATAGGTAGGATCAACATAGTAAAAATGGCAATCTTACCAAAAGCAATCTACAGACTCAATGCAATCCTGTAGGGAGAAACCATAACCACACCTCCTAAGAACTGGCTACAGGTGTGCCGGACCACGCACATCAGGGTGTGGTCAAGGTGATGTTAGGGTGACATGAGAGAGGTTTTAAAGAGACAGACAAGGCACATGGGAGCTCTCTCACCTTACTGCTTTGGCACACTCTGGCTTGCTGTTGGTCGGCATTTATTATTATTATTAAAAGTTATCTTAACCTTATGGATTTCGTATCAGATATTCACCACTTTACAATCCCCATCAAAACCCCAGCACAATTCTTCACAGACCTTAAAAGAACAATATTCAACAGTATATGGAAAAACAGAAGACCCATGATAGCCAAAACAAGCCTGTACAATAAAAAAACTTCCAGAGGCATCACCATCCCTGACTTCAAGCTGTACTATAGAGCTATAGTCCTGAAAACAGCTTGGTATTGGCATAAAAACAGACAGGTAGACCAATGGAATCAAATTGAAAACCCTGATATTAACCTACACACCCACAAACACCTGATTTTTGACAAAGAGGCTAAAATGTATAAGCATCTTCAACAAATGGTGCTGGCATAACTGGATACTGGCAAATAGAAGACTGCAGATGGATCCATATTTATCACCATGCACAAAACTTAAGTCCAAATGGATCAAAGCGCTCAACATAAATCCAGCCACACTGAACTTCTTAGAAGAGAAAGTGGGAGGTACCCCTGAATGAATTGGTACAGGAGACCGACTCCTTAACATAACACCAGTAGCACAGACACTGAGATCGACAATTAATAAATGGGACCCTTAAAACTGAGAAGCTTCTGTAAGGCAAAGGACACAGTCAGCAAGACAAAACGGCAGCCCACAGACTGGGAAAAGATCTTCACCAACCCCGCATCTGACAGAGGCTGATTTCCAAAATATACAAAGAACTCAAGAAGCTATCGCTAAAACACCAAATACTCAATTAAAAAGTGGGGTACAGAACTAAATAGATAATTTTCAATAGAGGAATCTAAAATGGCTGAAAGACACATAAGAAAGTACTCAACATCCTTAGCCATCAGGGAAATGCAAATCAAAACAACTCTGAGATACCATCTTTCTCCTGTCGGATTGGCTAAAATAAAAAACACCAATGACAGTTTATGCTGGAGAGGATGTGGAGAAAAGGGAACACTTCTCGACTGCTGGCGGGAGTGCCAACTCATACTGCCACTTTGGAAATCAGCATGGCGGATCCTCAGGAAAATCATTCTACCACAAGATCCAGCAATTCCACTCTTAGACATATACCCAAAAGAAGCACATTCATACAACAAGGATCTGTTCAACTATGCTCATAGCAGCATTATTTGTAATAGCCAGAACCTGGAAGCAACCTAGATGCCCCTTAACTGAAGAATGGATAAAGAAAATGTAATAAATTTACATAATGGAGTACTACTGGGGGTGGGGGGAAGACAATGGAATCTTGAAATTCACAGGCAAATGGATGGAACTAGAAGAAACCATCCTGAGTGAGGTAACCCAGTCACAAAAAGACAAACATGGTATGCACTCACTCATATATGGATTTTAGACATAGAGCAAAGGATTACCAGCCTGCAATCCACACTGCCAGAGAAGCTAGGAAACAAGGAGGACTCTAAGAGAGACATACATGGTCCCCCAGAGAAGGAGAAAGGGACAAGATCTCCTGAGCAAATTGGGAGCATGGGGGGAGGAGAGAGGGAGCTAGGAGAAAGAGAAGGGGAGAAGAGGAGGGATGAGGAGGACATGAGGGAGCAGGAAGGTTGAGCCGGGGGAAGAATAGAGGAGAGCAAGAAAACAGAAACCATAATAGAGGGAGAGATTATAGGCTTAAAGAGAATTCTGGCACTAGGGAAATGTCCAGAGATCTACAAGGATGACCCCAACTAACAATCTAAGCAATAGTGGAGAGGTTACCTTAAATGCCCTTCTCTGATAATGAGATTGATGACTACCTTAAATGCCATCCTAGAGGCTTCATCCAGTAGCTGATGGAAGCAGAAATAGACACCCACAGCTAAACACTGAGCTGAACTCCTGGAATCCAGTTGCAGAGAGGGAGGAGTGATGGGCAAAGGGGTCAAGACCAAGCTGGAGAAACCCACAGAAACAGCTGACCTGAACAAGGAAGAGTTCATGGACCCCAGACTGATAACTGGGAAAACAGCATAGGACTGTTCCAGAACCCCTGAACAAGAATGTCAGTTTGGTAGTGGATCAGTATTTATCCCTAGCATATGAATGAACTTTGGGAGCCCATTCCACATAGCGGTACACTCTTTAAGCCAAGACACATGGGGGAGGGCCTAGGCCCTGCTCCAAATAATATGACAGACTTTGAAGATCCCCCATCAAAGGCCTCACCCTCCCTGGGAAGCAAAATGGGGATGGGATAGGGATGGGGTGACAGGGGAGGAGGGGAGGAAGACGGAACTGGAATTGACATGTAAAACAAGCTTGTTTCTAATTTAAATAAAAAGAAGAAGAAAATCGTCCCAATACCCTTTCTTTGCTAAACCTGCATTTATTAACGCCTTTTTCATCCTGCTTGGTTCCATTTGCTTCTCAGACATCAATCTACCTTGTTCTTGCTCCTCTGTGAAGCTCCCTTGAGTCTGAGATCAGGATTGGGTACCATGTATAATAGCCACCCTTACTAGACTGTAGTTCCATACAATCAAGGCAATGCTGTAAGTAAATGCTACCTCTTGCTGTATTCCAAGCACCTGGCACATGCTCAGTGGATAGCAGACTCAATAAACGCACATTGAATGGCTGAGGATCTGTGCAAACCTTATTGCTAGTATGGTACCTGCAAATTTCCTTTCAGCATTTTCAACTGAACTCTAAGTTAACTCCTTTCTCTTAAGTTATCAGGGTTGATGCACCTGTAATCTGGGCATATAGGAATGGCTAAACAGGGAGAATCAGGGGTTTGAAGTCAACTGGAGCTACACAGCAAGATCCCGTCTCACACTAGGCATGGTGGCTCACAACTGTAATTTTAATCCTTTAAAAGCTGGGGCAAGAGGATCACTACAAGTTAAAGACCAGCCAGAGCTATGTAGCAAGTCCTAAGCCAGACTGAGCTACAGAGTGAGACCCTGTCTCAAAAACAAGAGTTTAAAAAAAAAATCAGATGTGAGAATATAGCTTAGTACTTGTATGCTTACTTAACATGTATGAGGACCAGGGCTCAGACCCTAGTACCAATTAGTTGATTAATTAATTGCAATTCATTAAGATAAACAAGAACAATTAAAAAAAGAACTCATACTCAACACCATCCCAAGTGAGTGCTATTAGAAAGAGCATGAGCTGATGTCCAGGACAACAGCAGAAGAAGAGTGGTAATGTTCTCTTCCTCCAGAAGCCTTAGCTAACTTGCTCAAAATGAGAAGCCAGCTTCAATAACATGCTTATTCTATCTTATAGTATGCCTTATCAATACCCTGATTGCAGTCAGTGCCAGTCATATCAATGCAACAGCAGTAACTTATGCAATCACGGAAGAGCCGTGGCAGGTAAACTACAGAGCAAACTTTACAACCTCATCCTGTCACTTAATTATATCTCAGACAAGGTCGCTGAGACCTAAGGACATTCTGTGTCTAGTTCTTGATCATGGGTTCTTGCCCTCAGGAATTACTTACTAATTTGTCTCAATTAAAATTTACTGCTTATAATCTAATCCCCACCGAATCTCTAGGAATGTCTGAAATTTCTTTGTTGTATACACTTGTGTCTATTACTAAGCTATCTGAATAATCCTAGCGCAGGTTGTAGATAGGGTAAAACAGGACTTGAGAAGCGGACATATCTGCTTGTCATCACATTGAATTGAAAGTGTCATGAATTGTTTATTTGTTGTTCTTTTATTTACCATTAGGAGAAAAACACTTTCAGTTGAGTAAAGTCATCATCAATTATGGGATGTACCCCAAACTCAAAAAATGTTAAAATGTTGGGAAAATGTGTTATCTAGATAACGTGGTATTAATACTAGGTCTTTTTACTCTATTCTTCTTTTCTTAATTAGGTAACTTAGTTAATGGTAACATCTCAACATTCCTGCAATGCTTATTGGTGAAAATAAGCAAAGGATGCTGAAATAAAACTTCTCACATGGCAGATATCTGTAAGAAAAGTACTTCTGTATCATTTTTAAGAAAATAAGTCATAGCCTGAAATGCAGTGTGTATTGCCTCACTGACCGTAAAGTTCACAGTACCATCAGGGCACTGATTCCAGGTCTTCCAGTCCTTCCACCTCTGCCACCTCCACACAATGACCTTGAATTCCCCCTAGCCTCCCAGGAGCGAGCATGCTGGAGCCATTCCAGGACTCACATCTGCTCGCCACGCCACACACATCAAAGCGAGCCATCCATCCTTGCATACTCGAGGCCCAAGGTTTATTCTTATTTTAGCACAAGCATCTCAGTGAAGTCATCAGGAACACAGATTCCAGAGCGACACTGCCTGAGTTGAGAGACCACACTAGCTCTCACAGAGAGCGGCCCACTACCTTGTGGTATTATCACAGGACTAGAAGGACTCATATGTTGTTTAGAAGCTAGTAAATAAGCAAATGCTATGAAAGTGCTGCTGCTGCTGCTGATGATGATGATGATGATGATGCTGGTGATGATGATGATGATAATGATGATAATGATGATGATGATGATGATGATGATGATGACACAACCCTGAAGTAGATGGGTTGTGTTGACCGGTTTACCCTAGATTCAACCATGCCTCCTGAACAACAGGAAAATTAGCACATCTGGGTCCACACAGGTCCTCAAATATGAACAGAAAGAATGACTAGGAAGTTAAAACGTGAAAAGCAGGTACAGACAACCAACAAATGTCAAGTGCACAAATTGTGGTTTAAATACACAAGGTCATTTGATAAATCACAATCCAAAATAAATACCACATGTTCGTGGAAAATAACCACCCTACGCCATATATCTTTCTTAAATATGTACATCCATATATCAAGACTCCACGTCATATGAATTATACATCTTACAACTGCTACTTAGCCTTTCCTTTTGCTCACATTTCCTTTTATCTAACTACTGAGCCAGGACTTATTGACCATTCTCCGTGTACAAGGCAAAGCAATGACAAGACTGTTTTCTGCCCTCATGGTACTCACCGTCTCATAGAATGACAGTTCATAGCGAGCGTTAATCTTACTTTAACTAGAACACTATCATCAAGTGTGACCAGGCCCCTAGAAAAACACCACAGGACATTTTTTTGAAGTAAACTGTTTCCTAACTGTAGGATTGTTAGTTACTGAGTATATTCTATGTGTGTCTTCTCCCTTCCCGTGAGCTTCCTGAGAGTAGAGACAGCCCCCACTCACCTTGTCTGTAGCTCCTAAGATAGTATGTGGCATATAATAGATACCTACAACTTTAAAAATACTTTTATGAAATCTTTGAGAATTTTCACCCCATCTCCTTCCAGATCCATCCCCCATTCTATATACAACCAACTCTGTGTCCTCATTGGCTCTTTGTGGTTGTTTTAATCCCTCAAGTCCCATTAGTGCTACCTGTATACTCTTAGGCACATAGCCATCTATCGGAGCATGTTATACCTACCAGGGACCAGACCTCTGGCTAACTCTCCCTCTCCCAGCCACTGTCCATTACCAATAGACCCTCAGGTATATGAGGGACTTCGTGCCCAGCTCCTGACTCTACACTGGGATTCTGTTTGGCTTGAACTTGAGCTTGAGTCTTGAACTTGAGTCTTGTGCATGTTATCACAACTGTTGTGAGTTCATATATGTAAATGCCCTTATTGTACATGATAAATGTTCCCTTGCAGTCATCCACCTCTTCCGGTCCTTGCATTCTTCCTAGCTCCTCTTCTGCCATGATCCCTAAACCTTGGAGGGCAAGGAGAGTGTTATAATGTCCCATTTAGGGATAAGCACTCTATAGTCACTTATTGTCTTCACTATGACCAGCTGTGGGTCTCTGTCAACCACCACCTACTGCAAAAAGACACTTCTCTGATGAGGCCTGAGAGATGCGCTGATATGTGGCTACAAGACATCATTAGGAGTTGGTTTAATAAAATTTCTCATCAGAATTGTTATAGCAGTAGGTTCTCTCCTAGGGCCTATGGTTTGTCTAGCCTCAGGTTCTTGGTCCCAGTAACTGTACCAGGTATGGGTTCCCACTTGTAGAGCAGTCTTTAAAGCCAACTAGAAAGTGACAGTTGCACCACTGTTATACTAGTGGACACATCTTGCCAGGCAGTTTGTTACTGTAGCCCATGATACATGGGCTCACGGGAAGGGAGAAGACACACGGTGGGATAAGATTACCGATTACTTTTCAGAAATCATGAGCAGTACCTTCCAGTGCTATGAAAGCTAGCCAGTATGATTGAAGCTTCCAGGTCAGTACCACCTTGATTTCTTTGCATTCTATGACTCAAGCATGTGGCATTGTCAGCAATAGGCTCTTACCATCAGCTTTTGGAGGGTAAAAGAACAATGAAAATAGCCTATAATATTTGGAGGGCATGGAGGCAACTTGGTCCTAACACTGGACTTTTTGTTGATATCCACACCTTTTATCTGGGTAATTTAGTCCAAACTCCAAAAAGTAGTGTGCATGGCTAGAGCTAATAAAGGTAAGGCAGGAGGAGACACCTCCCTGAGTTTCCCTGAAAGAGACCTTCTCGTTCTCCACAGATGCAAGTAATAACATTTTTCTGAAACTAAAGTCACACACACACTTTAGCTGGGCACATTTCTCAGATTCCCTCATAGGTAAATATGGCCATATATGATTATTCCAAATGAGCATAAAAGCTAAATGGTACTTTGAGAGTCTCTAACATTGCCTCATAGGTCTTTTTTTTTTTTTTAAGATTTGTTTTACGTATATGAGTGCTCTATCTACTTGTGTGACCTTATGCCAGAAGAGGGCATCAGATCCTACTATAGATGGCTGTGAGCCACCACCGTTCTGGGAATTGAACTCAGGACCTCAGGAAGAAGAGCCAGTGCTATTAGCCACTGAGCCATCTCTCCAGCTCCCCACCCCAACAGTCTTTAAACAAAAAGAAACACGCCTCTCTGTCCTCCCTCCTGGTGGCTTGGACTTGAATGTGGCACCTGGAGTGCAAATAGCCTTCAGACAGTAAAGAGAACAAGCAAGAGGGTTCTGTCTCTGCAAGCATGGGGTACCACACCACCTTCACAGCCTGTTTTGAGCGTCCCCATAGAAAATGCAAGAATAAATTCCCACCTGTATTTAAACAATATTATTTGTTTGGGGTTTAGTAAAATTGTTCTGTTTTGTTATAGATGACTAAACATAAACCTAATTGACACTTATACCATGTGGCTAGTAATGTAAGAGATCAAGAAACCAAATTAACAAACTCAATTGTTTTAAGGACTTTGTGGTTGTATGGAACTATGTTTCTCCTTGGAAACAAGTTTTGCCTACTCAATGAAAATAGTCAACTTCCTTTCCCTTTTCCAGGGCCCTGACTTTCTAAACATCGTAAATAAACTCACAATGTGTTTTACCAAACAAAACCTTCCATAGACCTTAGCTAAACCCCCTTTCAATCTCAGACCGAGCAATCCATATTCTCCTAGGCAACCCCTAGAAACATTTTAGGAGACAAACCACTACAAAGCACCATCAGGGAGGCTTTTTATAGCCATGTTCTTTTCTCCCCCTGGAAATTCACTGTTGCGAGAAATGTACCAGAAAGACACACGCCAGCTTCTGAGAGCCACTCTCTTCCATCTCTGACCACTGGGTACCCAGAAGAAAGTAGGCCAGCCTTAACACATCTGCCCTACCTGTGATGAAAGTCATATGTCTCCAGTAAACCCAACTCGACAGCCTAACCTGAAACTGAGTTGTATTGGGACTTAAACAATGAGTTCAACACTTCCAATATAAACATGTGGTGACAGCAAGCCACCGAAAGTTTTGGGGCATGTCTCCTATGGGAAACAACCCTTGCAACCTATTTGGAAAGTTCAGGGACATTCTTTCCCATGAATGCATACCTACACTTGCCATGAGTGAGGACTGGCAACCAATGTCAGCTGTCAAAGGATACCCCCACATGATGCTTTTTGCACAGGAGCGCATGTGTGCGTGCACGCGTTTGTGTGTGTGTGTGTGTGTGTGTGTGTGTGTGTGTGTGTGTGTGTGTGTAGCACGAGCATGTATGAGTGTGTGCATATGTGGGTGTGTGTAAGGGTACAGAGGCCAGAGATCAACCTCAGGTTCACTCCTCAGAAGCCATCCACCTTGTTTTTTGAGGTAGAATTTCTCACAGGGATATGGAGGATTGCTAATTAGACAAGGCTGGCTGTCCAGAAAGCCCCATGGACCCCTCTGTCATCCCCGGCCCAGCATCAGGATTACAAACACATGCCCTAGTTTGGCTTTTTATGTGGGTTCTGGGGGTTGAACTCAGGTCCTCATGTTTGCACATTGTTTAACCAATGGAGTCATCTCCCTCTTTGCTTTTTCTAGTCCAAATTTTTGTATTACCTTCTTAAGTCAATTTTACTGGCCTTGTTCCTTGGAGAAATTGACTCCAGATGTTGGGTTGTAAATTGACCATGACTCTGTTTCCTATGCATGAGATGTTTTGGTTGTGTAACCAGACAAATTGGGAATTTGGACAAGTGTTCTAGGCTAGTGCAGAACGAGATGGTCTACAAAGATGAACAAAGCATATGGGCAAAGGGCTAGTGATGTCCCTCCTCACATGCTTCCTAGGTTCAGCCATGACACAGCATCCCAAGCCTCTCCACTACATTTCTTCACTAAGGTGTCATCGGCAGTGGCTATAGTGCCAACATCCATGATTCTAGTTGATAGATGGTGCAGCCAGAAGATCTGATCCTTGACTGGCTGCAGAGGAGGGGCAGGTAGAAGAAGGGTACTCTGAAGTGCAGTCCTGCATGTTGATATTCTTATTACACTGTCTCTCTAGCCTCTAAAAACCTAGGACACCACACATGGCACATTTGTATCCTGTCATCTAAATAAAAGACTAAGAAGTAACTGAGAGAAAATAGCTTGGTTAGTATAACTGCCTGATATTTCTGCTGCTTTAATTAAAGCAGTAATTCCCACCTCTGTCTCACCCTCACCCCAGAGTACATATGTCTGAAGGAAATTTGAATAGCCACAGCTAGAAATGTGCCAAGTCTATCAAATGGTTAGAGAAAAGGAACTCTGCTAAACATACCACAGTGCTTAAGGCAAGTCCAAAACTATGGTTGTATTACTGCTTTAAAAAAAAATGAGAGAATTAGGCATGGGTGGTACACTCTTGTGGTCCAGCTACTAAGGAGACTGAGTCATGAGTTCAAGGTCAACCTGGACAACATAGTAATCTGTACTAAAAAACAAACTTAAGCTAACACAAGATTTCCTATTTTGTTTAATGTTTAATACACTAATACCTTCCCATTTTAAAATAACAATAAATTTAATAGTGTAATTTTATCAAATTAAATTTAACTTTGATTTCATATATTAAAATTATTGCTCATTGGTAAGTATAAATATAATCATTTTAATATGCTTTACATACATTTATTTCAGAGGATTGCTTTGGTTTAACATATTGTATGATCCTGTTTGTATGAAATATCCCAAGTAGGTCAATCCCAGGAGACAAAATGCATACAAATGACTGGCAGAAATTGGGCAAGACAGGAACCAAAAAATAAAAGTTCAATCATTATTGGAATGGAATCAGTATTGGAATATTTAGATGATAGACAGAAGGGGTGACTGTAATATAATGAACTACACACCATGTAGTTAACAATGGTTAACGTTATTTTATATGACTAACACATCAATAAATTATCTTTTAAAGCAATTCATATGAGGCCACCACAATGTGGTGGTTTGAATGAAGATGGGCCCCATGGGTTCACGTTTGAATGATTGGTCCCCAGTTGGTAGAACTGTTTGGAAAGGATTAAAAAGTGTGGCCTTGTTTGAGAAGGTGTGTCACTCAAAGTCCATATCATTCCAGTTCTCTCTGCCTCATGGTTGTTGTCTCAACATGTGAGCTCTCAGCTACTGCTCCAGTGCCATGTCTGCCTGCTGCCATGCTCCCTGTCATAATGGCCGTGGAGTCTAACCCTCTGAAACTGTAAGCGAGTCCCTAGTGAACTCTTTATTTTATAAGTTGCCTTGGTCATGGTGTCTCTTCACAGCAATAGAAGAGTGACTAAGACAATAGGCAATGTCTTTGAAATCTTGTGCCTGTTTTTTTTTTATCTTCTTATGACATTTTATGAATATATATTCAGAATTACTAAAACTTGTTTTTAAATATGTTCATTAATTTTAGACACGTTCATAAAAAACGAATGTAGACATGAACAATCATTAAGGAAATATGAAATCGTTCCAAGTACCAAATAAAACAATGTAATAGTGATAATAATTCGATACTAATAATACAATGAAATAAATCTTCAGTATCGTGAACTGCTACATGATTGCACATGTCCCTCCATAGACTAGGACATTTAAACCCTTATTTCCCAGTTGTTGCCGCTGTTTGGGAACGTTAGTGGGCATGGCTTTGCTAGAAGTAGGTCACTGGAGGTGGGCTTGGAGAGGTCGTGGTCTCATCCTACTTGCAGTTCAGTCTCTCTGCTTTGTGTTCGCATAGAGGACCTGTCGTCTCAGCACCCTGCTCCTGCCACCATGCCTGCCCCACGATGCCTTTCCTCTTCACCAAGATGGGCTCTTAATCCTCTGGAACCCTGAGCCACAAGTTCTTTTTATAAGTTGCCTGGGTCAAGGTGTTTTACCACAGCCACTAGTACAGTTCAACTTTTGTTTTATTTATTTTATTTTATTTTGGTTTTTCGAGACAGGGTTTCTCTGTGTAGCTTTTGGAGCCTATCCTGGCACTCGCTCTGGAGACCAGGCTGGCCTCGAACTCACAGAGATCCGCCTGCTTCTGCCTCCTGAATGCTCGGATTAAAGGCATGCGCCACCAAAGTCTGGCCAGTTCATCTTTTAAAAGTCAGGGTGGGAGGGTTTAAAAGTGTCCGGATGCTGCACCAGGCACTTGAACTAGGAGGTGGAAGGACAAATCCCCCACTGATTTCACATGGTGGCTAGCTCTCCCGTTTGTTCCTTCTTTGATTACTGCAATGGGCTTGCAAAACAGAAGTGGGGACAATAAGAAAAGAGTGACTCAATGGTACCCAGAAGCCACTGTTGTTAACCTTGCTTGAGCTTGTAAAATCTGTGATAATGACCAGTCCTGTATCAGCATTATGATGTTAATACTCACCCTACAGTGAGGACTGGTAAACTGAGGCTCACAGTGGTGGCAGGGGCAGATGAATTGGTAGTGGGTTCTTCCATCGGGACATGCTGAAGTGACCTCCACACTCAGAAGAGTCATTTCTTCTCCCTTGGGAAACAGTGGGATACAAAATGAAGACATGCTTGCTGTCAGCAGTCTGGCTTTGTAAAGGCTCCATGAGCCCATTGCTTTCTATCCAATCAGTATACATCCCATCCCTCCTTTCCTGGAACTTTGATTTTATGGACTACCTTTGATGGGAGAAGTTAGGGGTCTGGGAAGATAAAGGTACAAGCAGAGACCTTACCACCACTTCTTCCCATACTGCTCTTGTGCGATGGAACCCCTGCTCTCTGGGCTGATGGCTCCTGGCTGATGAAACCTGCCAGCTCACTTCCCCTGGCACCAGGCAAGCATATGGTGTCAGGGTCAATATTTACCTTCACTTAATGCGTACAGTGCTTCATCTGTTTGTTTATTTACTCAACAGGCAATTAGGCTTCACGGAGCAAATTCTCTTTGTTCTCTACTTGGGTTACTGAGCATCTAAGCTATGGAAAACAGCTTTCAGACAAGCCTGTCCAAGCCTGGTGTGTGGGGCTTGCCTGCAGCTGCTGCTCTGATGCAAGGAAGAAGGAATACACCCACATAAGTAGACACATAAATGATGACAGTAGATCGCTATTATTGCATATAATGTGTACATTTGAGTACACTTTATTAAAATATAGCATAGACATTATTTTGGAAATATTTAGTCATAATTCTCTTTAATTTTGGCATATGTCCCATCAATGTGGATTTTTAAAAATATCTTTGGATGGTTTTTGTAAACAGAAATTATTTTTATTTATTTATTTATTTATTTTGAGCAGGACATTGGTGTCACATGCCTTTAATCCCAGCACTCAGGAGGCAGAGTCAGGCGGATCTCTGAGTTCAAGGCCAACCTGGTCTACAGAGCGAGTTCCAGGACAGGCTCCAAAGCAATACAGAGAAACCCTGTCTCAAAAAACAAACAAACAATCAAAAAACAAAAAACATTTTTTTCCAAGACAGGGTTTCTGTGTGTAGCTTTGTAGACCAGGCTGGCTTCAAACTCACATATATCCACCTGTCTCTGCTTCCCAAGTGCTGGGATTAAAGGTGTGCACCACCACTGCCCAGCCTCAGAAAATTTTAAGAGTAAGTGATGCATCAAAGTTAAAAAAGAAACCTCTAGGGTTTTCTTAAGCTTTTAATAAATTTACAAATCTTACCTTATTCTCAAAATTAATAAATTTTAACATCACTTTAAAGGAAGTTTTAATCAAAGTAGTATATAGTCTACATGGTTTATTTCCTTTTTAAGTGTTTAAGTTATTTAAAAAGCACATAAAACCTTATCACATAGTTAAATATATACAAATTTTATTTGTTCATATAAAAATCCACCTGGGTGTTAGGGCACATATCTATAATCCTACCCAGCATTCAGGAGGCTGGGGCAGGAAAACGGTGAGGTTGAGGCCAGACTGGGCTACAATAAGATTGTGTCAGAAGCTGGGGGGTGGGGGGTGGGGTGGGGAGGGACACGACTATAGGCCAGTGGCAGAACAATTGCCTAGCATGTGCAAAGCCCTTTGCTTTAATTAACTATTGATTAAAGCAGGAGGAGGAGGAGAAAGAAAAAAAAAACCTCCTAAAAATCAAAGTTATTCTTGTACAAAGGTATTAATCAGGGTTGGAGAAATGGTTCAGCAGTAAAGACACTGGATGCTCTTCTGGGAAACCTGAGTCCAATTCCCAGCACCCACATGGAAGTTAATAATTATTTGTAACTCACAGGAGTTCGCTTCTGAGGCATGCATGTGGTACACAAGTATACCTGTGGCAAAACATGCATACACATAACAATATTTTTTAATCTTAAGATATTAAGTACTTAGCATATCATCTATTCTTTTAAAACTTCTAATCCTATTTTTAATGCCAACAAGATATTTCACATGTGGACTTATAGTCACAAGCTTAAATTACTATTTATGGTAAATAGTAAATATATCTTGGGAACAGCCTGCTTGCCTCTTCTGCTAGGCTCAATTGTCTTAAATGTCACAAATGCTTAAAAGCAGCAAAAATGCACAAACAAAAACACTATTGGTTGCCTGGGTTTGCTTCTGTATTTAATCCAAAGTCTTTCAGAGATTAAAAAATGTTTAAAAACTAAGGGATGGGGCTAGAAAGACGGTTCAGCAGTTAAGCCTGCTTGCTGCAGTTGCAGAGAACTCGAGTTGGATTTCACCACCTATGTGGGGTAGCTCACAGCTGCCTGAGGCTCCAGCTTCATGAGATCTGACACCCTCTTCTGGCCTCCAAGGGCACCTGCCCACATGCCCATACATACGTTATACACACATCCATACACGTAAATATCAAACAAAATAATCATGGAAACCCAAGAAAATATTACATCTCCAACATTTGGGTGGCTGCTTTCTCAGCAGGCTAACATTCATCATGATTGCTAATACTGACTGGGACTTGAGGTTTGGAATTAGAGATACAAATGGTCTTCTCTATGGTCTTCTCATGGTTACTATGACAACTTTGAGGGACCAGAATGAGTCCACAGGAGCCTAAGTGGATTTGTGGACCTTTAGCAAGGAATGTGCAAGTCTGGGCTTCATCCTTCAACAACAGCACATAGGCCAGAAACCTGGGGAAGTCTGCCCTCTCCTCCAATTCATGAGCTATCTAAGCTACCACCAGATTATACTCCATCTATAACGTTCCAACTCTCTCAGATCTACCCCTTCTATCCTTCCTCATAGCTGTTGCCAGACCTAAGACCTCATCCCCTTCTGAGTCTCTCTTATTTCGGGGCTCTACCCAAACCACACTTTCAATCATAATAATCCACTTCTACCTTTGTGGTGAGAGCCATCTAACCTTCTAGCCTTCCATCACGATAATGATCACTGTGGTGGTATGAATGAAAATGGCCCCCATAGGCTCACAGGGAGTGGCACTATTAGGAGGTGTGGCCTTGTTGGAGAAAGTGTGTACCTGCTCAAGCCAGGCCCAGTGTCTTTCTCTCTCTTCCTGCTGCCTGCCAATCCAGATGAAGAACTCTCAGCTACCTCTCCAACACCAAGTCTGCTTGCTTCCTACCATGATGATAATGAATAAAACTTCTGAACTAAAATCTACCCCCAACTAAAGGTTTCCCTTTATAAGAGTTGCCATAGTCATGGTGTCTCTTTGCAACAATAAAAACCCTGACTAATACAATCACCTGGCCTTTGGTCTGATTTAGGTGTCCCTTTCTTAGGGTTCCATAGCACATTCTACATCCTTTTATGAGATGCTCAGCACACTACTTGGGCTTCCTTAGCCTCTGCAGCAGGAAGAGTGGGGAAGTGCCTACCAGGATGGGCCATGATAAAAGGGGCAAGGTGGCAGAAACAAGCAGGGAGCACTTCTGTGACTAAAGAAAGCTCCCATGTTAGAGATCAAAATATTCCACCCACTGGCTCAGCAATCTTGGGCAAGTCAGTTAATCTTTCTGATTCCACCTTAACTGTTATAGAAGAATAATAATGCCCCCTTCTAGGTTGTTATGAGAGTGAGAATTCAAAGACATTAAGCCTTTGCTGTACTGCTTGACAAATAAACAACACAAATTGTTGCCATTATGCTAATGTTTTAGTTACTGACCAGCAAAGACTCTCTTGCTTCTGAGTATGTCTGTAAGAATACAGTACCCCGAATGCCTCTCTGGAGACCAGGAATAAATCCGAGATATTCAGAATCTGCCTCCCACTTCCAGAAATAGCTTCCTTTCAGGCCAGCCAGAGGACCCCCAAAATCTCCCATACCCACGCTTTATTCTAGTCGAAATCAACATCCACCAAGCTCCCATTTTTCAGAAACTACAGAGCCTATCACTACAGTGATAAGGACAGGTCTTTACTCTTACAGGAACACGATTCTGGTCCTCAAAATGAAACAAACCCCTTGTGATCGATGCACACAGCACATATGCAAGAGGCCATAGCTGGTTCCCATAAGACATGAGCCAGGGGGAAGGGAAAGAGGCAATCAGTGAGATCAGATGGGAAATTCATCTTGCCAGGCAGCCTACAGTATGAAATACTGAGGTTGTAGAGTATGCTGAAGAATTCCAAATATATGAACTTTATGAGCTAGACTTCCGTGAGTTAATATAGTGAAGCCAAAGTCCTCAAGTGCACCGTGGTTCTGCTGAGCCACACAATACTTAACGTCCTGTACGGCAAGAGCAGGCTTGTTGCAGACTTTGACTTCCTGTTCAGGCTAGTGTTTGGGGAGATTCTTCAGCTGCCATGCATCGAGGAGAGTGGAGTGTTGCCAGGCTGGAGATGGATGTCCGCTGGCTGTGAAGAGAAGTCCAGATGCAAGAAGGACCTGGTGCTGGGGACATGAGGCCTGAAGAAAGGGGATTTTGTGTTACACTAGACACTGTTCTGAACATTTTTATGTAGATTACTTCATCTGATTCTCAGATCCAAACATGGTGCCCAGGACTCTTTTGACTTCTGACATGGTTGCTAGTTTATCTAGATGACTATGTGTGTTATACATCTGACAGGACTAGAAGATGGCTTCCTAAGAGCTTGTCATCTGCAGAAGTCTCATGATTATGACACTCCTTTGGAAAGTTGAATGGTTTGAACTGGAGTTGGATCTAGTACATCTTCATCTTGGTGACCAGATAAAAGGACCGAATAAGCAAAGCCTCACTTAGCCCTTCCTCTAGACCCAAGGCTAGAGGCTGGGCCATAAACAGCATGGAACAGGACAATCCTTGCCCTGTGGTGGCTCCCAGCCTTCTGGGAAAGGAGGCAAGTTTCTGAGCCTACCACTCTGCTGGGAGGAGACAGTTTGGCAGGCCCTGTGGCTCAGAGTTCTGGAAAATCCCGGAAGGCATGGGGATCCTGAGAGCAAACGGCCAAAATGGTAAGAGGAAGGGTTTTCCTTGATTTTAGCTATTTCATAATTTGATCCCAGGTAGCCTGGTTTCCTGGGCTTCTCCAACCCCTTCTAAGAAATTTGGACTCATGCCTCTGTTTCCACAGGCACTGACATTGAAGCATTCCAACTGTGGGCGCTCACTTAGGAATCCTGTGGCTCTTCCACCATGTTTCCACAGAATCTCCTCTTCATGACCTGTTTTGGGGGAGCAGATATTAGCTATCTACAAATGATAAATACAACATCCAGGGTTAAAAGACAGCACAATGAGGCAACTAAAATTGTACTGCTTCTTTTTAAGATGTACTGAGGCCTTCTGGGAGGCCTTCCAAAGCCTTTCTAGTTTATGTATAAGGCACCAGCCAGCCTGCAAACATGGGGGAGTTTCTCTCTGCTCCAGTCTCTACACAAAGGCACAGAATCTCAATTGAACAAAGAAAAATGACAGGAAAAAATAATTCAACCAGAAACAAAGCAGTTTCCCTCCAAAGCCTGAACTAGGCGGTTTTCTTTGGATTGTACAAGAGATTTGCATTTGAATTTGTACTTCACAATGCCAGCACAGCTCAAGACTACATTATTCCTCAAGATTCCCACCTTCTTCCTTTTGCTGAGACCACAAAACCTCCTCAGCTGCTCTCTAGTTTGCAGCCTTTCTCTCAAGTTTTCCTTTAATGGTCCCTCATCTTCCAAGACTCCTATGTCAGTGCCTTTAGGACACTTATTGTGTGACTTGCTGATAAAATAGTTAAGTATTTCATTTAGAATCAAACACAGTTTCCTGTGGAAATCACAAAGTTGCTGAAAAAGCTGGGAAGTGAAAACCAGGTCACCAGGAAAAAACATCTTTTCTGTCACAAAGCGACATCAATAAGTGCTGGGTGTGGAAACCACTTTGATTGGTCCCAAAATACTGTAGGTGACAAGAAAGTAAAGTTTTTAACAAAATAAAGAGCATGGCTAGGAGGGTCTCACTATGTAGTCCTGTGTACATAGTATATATGGAACTCCCTGTGTAGACCAAACTGGCCTCAAGCTCACAGATCTGTGCCTGCTTGTCAATGCTGGGATTAAAGTCATGTGACACTATGTCTCATCTTGAACCTCATCATATGTATTCTTTTAATCTAGTGTCTTTCATTAATATCGTCTTGAGGATTGAACCATTCTTTGCATAATTAAAAAAAAAAGAACATGGCTAGGTTCAGCAAACTCAACAGAATTACTACAAAAGCTAATGTTTTGGGGGAGAGATGGTGTCATGTTATATCACTTAAAAATTTACCTGCCCCTGGGCAGGAGACAGAGGTCTAGGCAAAAAGATCAAAATCTATTATTTGAACCACTGACACCAGACTTTGGTGATCCTAGGTAAGATTGGTTCATTTATTCATTGTGTGTGTGTGTGTGTGTGTGTGTGTGTGTGTGTGTGTGTGTCTGTGTGTCTGTGTGCATATGTGTGGTGCATGTGTATGGCTGTGTGTGTGTCTGTGTCTGTGTGTGGTGTGTGTGTATAGCTTTGTGTGTGTGTGTGTGTGTGTGTGTGTGTGTGTGTGTCTGGTGTATGTGTGGTGTGTGTATATGGCTTTATGTGTGTCTGTATGTGTGTGTGTGTGTGTGTGTGTGTAATGTATGTGTGGTGTGTGTGTCTGTATGTGTGTGTGTGGTGGTGTATGTGTATGGCTTTGTGTGTATGTGTGGTGTATGTGTGGTGTGTGTGTATAGCTGTGTGTGTGTGGTGTATGTATGGTGCATGTGTATGGCTGTGTATGTGTGTCTGTGTGTGATGTATTGTGGTGTGTGTATATGGCTTTGTGTGTGTCTGTGTGTATGTGTCTGTGTGTGGTGTATGTGTGGTGTGTGTGTATAGCTGTGTGTGTGTGTGGCGTATGTGTGGTGTGTGTGTATGGCTTTGTGTGTGTCTGTATGTGTGTGTGCGTGTGTATGGTGTATGTGTATGGCTTTGTGTGTATGTGTGGTATATGTGTGGTGCATGTGTATGGCTGTGTGTGGTGTATTGTGGTGTGTGTATATGGCTTTGTGTGTGTCTGTGTGTGGTGTGTGTGTGTGTGGCTGTGTGTGTCTGTGTCTGTATGTATCTCTCTGTGTTTATCTGTGCATGACTGTGTGTGTATGGCTGTGAGTGTGTGTCTGTGTGTATCTGTGTGTCTGTGTATATCTCTCTGTGTGTATATATGTGTGTTTGTGTGTGTGTGTGTGTATGTTCTTTTCCTCATACAACTCTAAAATTACTTGCATTAGAACAGCTGTGCATATGTTCCAAGATAAAGCAGGTTTGTTAAACACAGTGAAATGATAGCACTTTTGCAAAACCAAGAACTTTGTTTTGCAAGAAGTCAGGGAACATGAGTTTACTAGTGGAGCACAGCAAAGACATTAGGGTTATGGTTAGGCTTAGGGTTAGGCTTAGAATATGAAAGGAATAGGAGATCTGAGCATAAAAAATTGAGCAGAGTGTCATATTGAGAAAAGACATGCATATTTGCAAAGATCATTGCAATTCTACTGCAGAGAATCCTAAATCCCACTCACAGGCAAGTGGTCTGCTTTCCTTTTACAGCACTGAAGTTGCTTGCATCAGAACAGCTTTACCCATCTTCCAAGGTAAAACAGGTTTATTCAAAGCAGAATGAAAATGGAAGTACTTTTGAAGAGCAAGAATGTGTGTATGGAAGTAAGGAAGAAATGAACCCTTCAAAGCTTGCTCTAGAGGCGTCTTCCGGGACTCCCAGTTGTTACATAGGTGCTAGGATCTGAACTTCATGATGGCTTAGCAAGCACTCGTCACTGCAGGGGCAGCTCTCTAGTCCTTCATTCATTCAGGCTTCAGTGAATATTTATGATAGTACATTAATTCCCTTAAGAGAAAAACAGTCCCTCCTCCAAATCTAGCTAGGGCAGCAACATCACATTCCTACAGAAGCCAGGAAAGTGACACTATTAAGAGGTGTGGCCTTTATTCAGTAGGTGTGGTATTGTTGGAGAAAGTGTGTCTCAGTTCATTTCCTGCTGCCTAAGTATCAAGATATAGAAGTCTCAGCTCCTTCTCCAGCACCATGTCTGCCTGCATGCCACCATGCTATCTGCCATAATAATAATGAACAAAACCTCTGAAACTGTAAGCCAACCCCAGTTAAATGTTTTTCTTTATAAGATTTGCCATGGTCAAATGACTGCAGAACCTGGAAAAGCTGTTGCTGATATTGATGCATAACATATTGCCATTATTGGTCTTTTATATAAATATAAATTTATATATATACATATAATTTAAATTTTTGGAAACTTTAGCTGTGCTGTCAACTTTGGAAAAAAGTATCCCAGTTTACCATGTTGAGTTGGCATTGTACAAAAATTAACAGCCATATTGGTCTAAAAATGTTGAACTTAATTTTTTCCATTTGTACAGGGGTAACGCACTGTATTAAATATGTAAGGTCTTTAAAAAAAAACAGAAGGGATTTTGAGAGCCCATCCCATGTGAAGGGATGCTCTCTTGGCCTGGACACATGGGGAAGGGCCTAGGCCTGGCCCAGGATGATGTGGTAGACTTTGGGGAGCCCTTTTTGAGGGCCTTACCCTGCCTGGGGAGTGGAGATGGGGATGGCTAGGGGCCGGTGGGATGTTGGGGGGAGGGGAGGGAGAGGGAGAAAGGATTGACATTTGAAGCAAGCTTGTTCCTAATTTGAACTAGTAAAATAAAATAAAATGAAACCCCCCCAAAAAAAAAAAAAAGATTTGCCATGGTCATGGTCATGGTGTCTATTCCCAGCAACAGAAAACCAACAGAATTTGGTACCAGGGACTGAGGTATTGCTGTGATAGGCCAGACAATAGGATTATGGACTTTGGAACTATGGATTAGAAAAGTAACTGAATCACTTTAAGTGGGCCTTAATGGCCCATCTTAGTAGGAACATGGAGGACAGTGTTACTGAGTAGGTGGATGGATGGATGGACGGATGGATGGATGGATGGATGGATGGATGCTAGGGATTAATCCCAGAATTGCATGTGACAAGCATTCTCTCTACCTGTGAGCTACATCCTTTGCCCTTCAAAGTCTTTCTTGTGTGAGAATGTGGGAATTGAACCCAGAACTTTACATGTGGTAGGCGAATGCTTGACCACTGAGACACCCCCTCCTCCAGGTCAAAGGTTTTTAAAACATTGACAGCTAATGTCAATTTCAAAAATAGTGCTTCACCAGTGAACCAAAGCCTGGCTTCAGGACCTAACCTGACCTGAGCAGCTGACTCAAAACCCAGACACAGACTGTCACATGGTGTTTACAAACATCACATCTGTAGTGAACTTAGTGAAATATTATCATTTCCTTCTCTCCTCTCAATTTCTAGAATACAGAAATTCCTAAAATACAGGATAGCTTCTGTTTCTCTTTAAAATGTTTGGCACACTGTGGTGGTACACGCCTTTAATCCCAGCACTTGGAAGACAGAGGCAACTGGATCTCTGTGAGTTCGAGGCCAGCCTGGTCTACAAAGGAAACTTTTAAAAATGGTCTGAATAGGATCCTGGAAGTCTCACACTTCATTCCCACACCATTTTGGTGTGTAGGATTTGCCACACCATCACTGAGCATCGCAGAAACTTCCTAACCATGTGCCCTTAACACTTAAATGCCATCTTTCTTTTGTTGTTTTCCCAAAGGCTGCAAAAATAACTAGGTATACTACCCTTTTTCTTATTCGAAATCCTAGGGCTGGAAAGATGCCTGATGATCTGAATTTGGATTCCCTAGAACCCACATAAAAATCTAGAAAGGATAGTGCAAGCATCTGAAATCACAATGTGCCACTGCTGGGAAATGAGGGGCAGAAACACAACTGCAGGAAGCTCACAAGCTTCCTCAAATAAAGAGGAAGGTAGGACCTACACATACAGGTGTCCTCTGTCTTTCCCAGGTATGTTATGGGGCACACACACACACACACACACACACACACACACACACACACACACACACACACCATATACACACCATGCACATGCAAACATAAAAAATAAGTACTCCAGACTCTCACTGATTTTTCCCAGTGGAAAGTTAACTTTTGCTTTTCAAAAGCAATGCACACTCTGTGTGCCCTCAAGATGTTTCCCACTCCCAACCTGAGTGTCACCACCACCCAACATTAATACTGTCAAACAGTACACAAATTAGGAAAAGAGGCCCTTCGCTCTCCTCAACACTTGCTGGGAGAATCTCAGAATCAATAGATCACTTTCTTCAGGATTGTGTACAGCATACAACCCACACCCTCATAAGAATGGCCCTGGACACACCCTCCCCAGAGGCACTTTCCCTTCCTTCTACCTTTGATGCCCTTTTCTTTTGGCACCTCATAAACTTCTGGCTTCCTATCTTCACAATTAGGCAGCCATTCAATAATGAAAAAGCTAACCATGTGCTCATATGCCACCCCCAGGTCTAGACTCTGCAGAAGTCTGGCAGGCAGGGTAATGTCTACTGAGAGGAGTGTTGTATGACAAAACTTTTTTTTTTTTTTTTTTTTTTTTGTGGGGAAGATGCTATACACTTGTCTTTTCACCCCAGATAGAAAGCCCATGAAAGACCAAAGTATGGATACCACCAAAGTCCAACTTGATGAACCAATGACTTTCACTGGAGTTACTTACAGGAATATGGGTGAAGGATTACTTACAGGGGCAGAAATGACTCAAAGACAGCTACATCACCAATGCCCAACCCAGCATGAGTGACAGCTCACAAAAGCTGGGACACCTAGGGCATCCTGCACAGCCTGCAAACAGCTCAACAGATTGGGGAGTGTTTTTTCCAAGTAATTCTAGTCTAAACCTCTTCCAGGCAGCTGGGTTTTATCTCTTCCAGGCGGCTGTTCGGGTCTTTGTCTTCTCTGTTACTTGGCTTTTCTGGGTATTTTTTTGTAGCTTTGTTTGTCTGAATGTCTTCTTTGTAGCTTGGTTTATCAGAGTCATTTTTGCAGCTTTACTACACTTCTCTGAGAGGGACTTTCAGCTTTTATTGTTTACTCTGGCAAGGAGGGCCTAGTGAGTCTAGTTTGTTTTAGGGACTTCCTGAAGCCGTTTAAAGTTGTTTACTTTCCTGTTTAAAAGAACTTACCTGCAAGCCAGGTGGTGGTGGTGCATGGTGCAGGCCTTTAATCCCAGCACTCTGGAGGCAGAGACAGGCCGATCTCTGTGAGTTCAAGACCAGCCTGGTCTACAAGAGCTAGTTCCAGGACAGGTTTCAAACCTACACAGAGAAACCCTGTCTGGGGGTTGAGGGTGGGGGAAGAGTTTCCCTGCAGGATGGAATGTTTCAATTTTGGAGGAAACTGTTACACAACATTCCATCTCTTCCTCCGGCTTTTCTACACAACCACCACCCCTTTAGCAATGATCTCTGAGCCTTGGAGAGAGTGACTATAGATGTTTACCTGTGGCTAAGAATTAGGCCACTTTGCCACAGCAATAGTTACTTATTCTCAAGAGTATCACCAGTAGTTATGAGTTGAGGCTGACAACCATGGTGATGCATGGGTGTGAGAACACATGTTTAGAAGGCAGTTTGACAGACACATCACATCCATCTAGTAAAACCATAGAAATTGTTTCCCCATTGGGACAAGATGTTATTTTGGCTTATAGTACCAGATGTGAACTCCGTCTTACGGAAGGGGCCTTAAACCCATTTAAAAGGCTGTTGGTCTTAGCCATGATAGCCAAGCCACTACTGCATAAACAAGTCATCTGCCTGACATGTTGGTGTTTTAGCACACAGGGTCCATAGCCAAGCAGGAATGTTGGTGACAGTTCTCTGTCAGCAGCCTACATCCCCCCACCCCCCTACACACACACTATAAAAGCCAGCCAGCAGGCTGGGAGTTTCCAGATCAGTCCCAGCTTAATTTTTGCATGTCCTACAGTCAAAGTATGAACATGCAGAATTTTCAGCAACCGGATCTTACTATCTACTTTTGACATACTACCAACAGCAGTAGCAATAGCCTTTCTGGTTTGTGGGGCCTCAAGGGCTTTCCTACCAACAGCTCATAAAAAGGTAGCCCACCCCTGGTACTGGAATTTTCTTTTAATCACATTATGGCCTCTGTGAGTATCTTTTTCCACCCATGTAGTATCTGTACTTTGGTTTGTCCTGGTCTCCCTATCTGAGGTGAATAGACATGTACCCCCAGGAAAGGTTTTGTCACACGGCATAATGGCACCCAAACAGGGACACAACAGAACCAAAAATGAGTTGGGGAGGAGTGAGTGAGAGGTCCTGGCTATGGGTAACAAGGCATGCAACTGAGGCTGAACAGCCTGAGGGGGAGCATCACAGAGGAAATTCCAATGCAGTGGTCCTTCCATATGCCTTTGTGCTATGACACTGGTTGCATGGTTCTTACTATAGGTAGTGAGATATGCCACTAAGGCTGAGCCATCAGGATTAGGAATGCCTATGAGAAGAATCCCAGTCTTTGTCTATGTGGTATGGGGTGGCAGGCCTGCTTGATAAGTGGTGTCTACCACATGAATACCAAGATGCTTTGAAAACAGCTAAAGGTTTAGAGAAAAATTTTTCAATCCTTAAGATTAGTGCATAAGGGTTGAGATTGTCAACAGCAGCAGCAGAGGTTGCCTGGCCTCTGTTGTGTGTAGTTAGAAATGCAGCTGAGGCCAAGATGGCGGCCAAGCAGGAACTTGTTTGCATAAAGGAGCAATTGTAACAACAACAACAACAAAAAAGGAGATTCAGCTAGCATCCTCCCTGTTAGCCTCTGACTAGGCAAGTAAATTAGATAAATAAGAGAATGAGAGATATATGATAAGAGCAGTAGAAGACAGACCTCAAGTCTGACCTTTAATAAAAAAATAAAAAATAAAAAAGGTGAAAATCTATGTCCAAAGTACAGTTGGGCACCTTTACAATGGTACAATCCATGACTCTGGGACCATTGAAAATACTCAGCACTCGAACTGCTGGAATTAGAGAAGACTTTTAAACAAGCAATGAAAGATCCTGTCACACCCTGGCTTGTGAGGCTGTGTGACGTGGGGGTGGATGGGATTTGTCTGACTGCTGTGGAGGCAGAAAAGCTGAGAGATGTAACTCATCCCTTCTTAAGGCGAATGCTGCATAACCTGAGACAATGTGAGAGAAATCAGCCCCTGGACTGACTTATGAAAGCCATTAGGAACACTTGGTTGCCTCCACCTGAGGTCCCCATAATAGCAGGGGCTAGAGGAAGGGAGATGCTATTGAGGGATCTAGGGATAAGAGGACCTGTGCTTGAATCCCAGTTCACTGGACCAGAGAAAACTGTGTTCATAGACGATAAAAGGTTGCTCCAACAGGGATCTGAGACTGGTATGAAGCCCTAGAAGTTTGCCTAGTCCTTATGGGCCATTATAGGAGTTTACCCTCCTGGAGCTATTTTGGGTCGTTTACCTTTCTGTATAAAGATCTTCACTGGGCTGGAAAGATGGCTCAGTGGTTAAGAGCACTGGCTGTTCTTCAGAGGTCCTGAGTTCAGTTCCCAGCAACCACATGGTGGCTCACAACCATCTGTAATGAGATCTGATGTCCTCTTGTGTCCTGCTGGCAAAACACTATACACATAATAAATAAGGATCTTCCCTGAAGGGTGGATGTTTCTATTTCAGGGGAGAGAAATATGTACACAATGCCCTATGAGGGATACTCCAAGCCCCTGGAACAAGGAGGAAGGAGTGTGTGGTGTGTAGCCTGGTTACAGAGATGCTAGAGTACAAAACTGAGAAACAAGACAGGAAACTGGAGGCAGAACTTGCAAATGAATTCAGTCTAGCCTAAGATGTAACTTTGGTTTTGTCCACCATACATCTAAAGTTTATGTTTATTTAGGACTCAAAGTGTCCCTTACACCATACAATATGTTAACTGAGAAATAGATTCTGCTGTTATTTAAAAAAAACAAAGTAATTATGACTTAAGTAAAATAAAAGCTTGTCTCTCACCTAATAGTAGGACCACAATCACAGTGGGAAAGATTAATCCTCATTTGAGTGAACCAAGATAGTTCATATTCACCAAGCCTAGGTTGTAAATGACAGCAGTGGTGGCAGGGTGGGGGCAGGTGTCCCTTCTCTGCAATGAGCCAACAATGAGCCAACACAGAAACACATGCATCCCTTCTCCAGGCACGGCATTGCCTGTAACACTTCCTTACCCAGTTGCAGTTATGTCTGGCAAGTGCAGTGTGTTCTTAGGAATGTGTGAAGCCCATTAAGTCCTCTTAGCCACCTTCCCAGTGTTTCTTCTGGCAACATTGTTCCAATGTCTTTGTTCTTTCCTTTGTAGTTTTCTGAATCCCAGGACTACCAAAACATCCATATTCAGAAGTAATCTTAATACAAAGGCTGACAAAAATATTTCTTTTAGTTACCCACTACTGGTCTCCAGCCTGTTTGTAAGAGAACACCAATTTAGCACTCCAGAGAACAAAGGCGCCTAGTGAACTAATGCTAATTGTATAAAGTGGTTTTAATTTAATAGTACCGGTCTGTGTAGATTTTTAAGGAGGGGAGGGTAGTCCACATTTTGTTTTTTTACCAGTGACTAACTAAGCACCTGCTTTATTGAGGCATAGCCTAACAGAACTATCCTATGATCAGGCTCCTGGCTCAGACTTCGAAATTGACTATATTCTGAAATTCTGTCTTTGACAATACATTAACTAAGGTCAAACTGCCCCATATCAAGGATTTAATGGTTAATCTGTTCAGACAGCTGCCTCTTAGCCATTAAATGACAAGGTGACTGAGTTCATTAAGATTTTCACACACAGCTAACTCCTCAAATGTTATCCTATGCTTCCCTAAGAATTTCATGGGCAAGGCTAGTCAGATGAGCTGAGGGTTATAGCAGAAAGAGCCAATCTGTCGCCATTTGTTTTCAAATAGACAAAGAGGCATTATTTTCAGGTTGATTAAAGCTGGCCATTCGAGCCAAATTCCTGGGTGAGGTCATGAAGATCAGTCACTGTGAGGTTTATTGCCAAAGGCAAGGGAGAAGAGTCCAGCTTTCTCTGCTGAAAGACATTGCCAAGACTTCAGGTTGAGCTTTAAAAGACTGGTACCTTTTTCCGTGTTGTCCTGAACAGATTAAAAATAGTGGAGTAAACGTGGGTCCTTAAACAAAGCTTTATGTTTGGATGTTGTTTAATTTGCATAGAGTTGAGTTAGACTGAGCATCATTCTTTGCTCCTATTATTCCCTTTCCTCCTCTGAAACCACATTTATTCCATAAAGCTACATTTTATGAGCAAGATATCTCAATAAATGCTTCATTCTGCTCATGACTTATTTAAAATTTCACGACCATTAGGTAAATTTTTGTGGTAAGTTCACCATCCATTTTCTCATAGTTACATGATTGACTCTGTTTATATAAAATATCTAACTTATGTATTAAAATAACTATGAATTCTCAAACCAACATTGAGTCTGATAATATAAGTATACTACCATAAAATCTCACATAAAAAAAAAAACTCACATGCTGAAAACAAATAACTAATTGGAAGAATTATGCATGAAAATAGCTTTAAATGAAATTCCCTATTACAATATATAATGTAGAAATAAGGAGTGAAATGAACTAGCATTGTGAACAATTAACATGAGTCCTTTCAAAACAACAAAAACATCATCACTGCCATCAGAAATTATTTCTCATGGCACAGATTACTAATCTATGAGTTCTTGATCTTAAAAATCAAGCTTTGTGCTAACAGCATCTCTTCTAACCAACAAGGCCCTGGAAATGGCAGTGCAAAAAATTACTTTAGTTAGTTTTTTGGGTTTTTTTGTTTGTTTGTTTGATTTTTGTTGTTTTGTTTTGGTTTGGTTTTTGGTTTTTCGAGACAGGGTTTCTCTGTATTGTTTTGGAGGCTGTCCTGGAACTAGCTCTGTAGACCAGGCTGGCCTCGAACTCAGAGATCCATCTGCCTCTGCCTCCCAAGTATTGGATTTAAAGGTGTGTGCTACCAACGCCCGGCATAAAAATTAGTTTTAATTAATAAAATGTTCATTATGTGTTTTGTGATACTTTGTGTTCTGACTAATAAAGCTTGCCTGGAGATCAGAGGGCAGAGCTAACCCCTAGTTAACCATAGAAGCTGGGCAGTGGTGACACACACCTTTAATCCTAGTACTCCGAAGGTGGAGACAGGAAGTGATGAGGTGGGGCAGAGACAGGATCTCAGCTCTTTTGGATGCTGGAAGCAACTGGCAGCTGTTTCTGGTTCTCTGATCTTCCAGAATTTTACTCCAATATCTGACTCCTGGTTTTTAATTGATAAGTCTAATAAGGACCATGCTTCCATTATGCCTTGAGATATTATGAATTCAAAATGAAATAATTATGAATGACACTTTAAAAAGCCAAGTTACACCTGGACTATAACTAAAATAGTTGTTTTTAAAAACTTGAAAGAAATATTCTGAGGTGCTGGAGAGATGGCTCAGTGACTGTGGACATGTACTGCCCTTGCCGAGGACGAGAGTTCAGTCCCCAGCACCCATATCAGATGGCTCACAATAGCATGCAATTCCAACACCAGGGACATCCAATGCCGCTGGCCTCAGAGTGCACTTGGCTGCCTACAGACACACATATACAAAATTAAAAATAATAAAAATAAAAATTTTTAAAAATAAATTCTGCCTACAAGCTTATTATTTACAAGTGCTAAAAAACTGTGGAAAAGTGAAATCTTTCTATGAGACATAATTATAAAACAAATACTTCACACAGAAGAATATGAAAATAGTTATAGCAGCTTGTTAAGCATAAAAGCAAATCTTGGGACAGGGACATGGCTCAATGGTAAGAGTATTTGCTGCACAAATATGAGGATGTGAGTTCAAATCCCCAGCACTTACACACACACACACAAACACGCACACACACACACACACACAAAAAAAAAAAAAAAAAAAAAAACAGGTATGGCCACCTGCACACTTGTAACCCTGGAGCTGGCTGCCAGCCCAACCTGAGGTCCAGTGAGAGACCCTGTCTCAAGGGAATATAGCAGAGAGTCATAGAGCAGATGACAGATATCCTCCTCTGACCTCCATGTACCCCTGCACACAAATGTGCACAAACACACATGTACAAACACACAAATGCATGCACACACCCGTGCATATAGGCATGCATGCTCACAAACAAATAATTAGCAGGATTTTTGCTTAGAAGAGTGACTTACTAAGTTGTGAAAATGACTCCATTGTCAGTGATGGAAAGCCTGTGTAAGCCTCACATTTGATGCTCCCCCAAGCAGTGCTAAAAGTTTAACGGTAAAATACATAGAATATGGGAAACAGCAATTCAAATTTTCTCCAGAGCAGCGTTTACTTGAAACGCTGCTTCTCCTTCGGCTTCTCTGCAGGATGCTCGAGATAACAGCCTTTTGAATGAGCCAGCTCAGTGGGATGCAGGCAGGAAGCACCTTCATTTTTCTCATCCTTTGATCTTTGGGTATCTTCTGTCAGATCTTCCTTCTCTACCCCAGGAAGAGGGTTTAAGCGTATCCCAAATATCTTCAATCCCTTTTAGAATTTAAAAGGTTTTTCTTTGTGGGTACAGTATTAGTGAGTATAGTGTGATAAAAAATGAGAACTTTAATCTCTCCTGCTTCTGTCTTCACCATCTACAGCCAGCGATGGGAGGGGGAGGAATTGGATCTACCCATTATATCTTCGCAAATCTCAATCTGTAGCCTGCATTTTCCTCTCCCACAGACTATGCACCCTTTGTTCCTTGAGGTCATATGAGGTAGCAGAGACAGATCAGGGATGTGTCAGTCAGCATTCCAAATCACTGCAACAAAATACCCAAAATACATAGCCTAAAGGAGAAAGGATTTATCCTGGCTCACGAGTTCAGAGCTTTTCATTCATACATTGAGCCCTTTCTCTCTGGGCCTGTGGCAGCACCATTCATCATGGAGATACAGGGCAGAGGGTGTCTAAGAAACAAAGTGAAAGACAGGAAGGGATTTATGGTACCAGTTCTCCTTCGTGGCCTTCAGTGATCTAAGTTCTTCCAACTAGGACCCACTCTCAAAGGTTCCAGGATTTCCCAGCCACACCCTAGGCTGACAACCAAGCCTTTAGCACATGAGCATTAGTGGAATACTTAAAATCCAAACCACAATGGAGGCAAAGAGATCTGATGCCATGGACACTGTTGGTACTGGTCCCTGCACAGCATGGCATTAAAGCCACTTTCATTTGGAGCCAGAGGCCCTTCGTACTCCGCCCCCAGATCCATCCATCATAAAATGTGTTTTGATGTAGGCAATTTGCTTCCCCAAATAGCTGGTTATTCCGCAGCCTCACAGCTCCTGGGATGAGTACACCTACAGGCTCTTTGGATAAGGATAGCTACAGTGACCCCTCTGGCCGGAAGGGTCTGCCTCATCGTAAGTACACCCAGCACTGCCTCCACCACAGTCCCTCACTCTGCCCTGCTTAAAGCAACCCCACAAGACTTCACACCCTAGAAGCCTGTAGGCAGGGGTCAGATCCCCAGATTCAACCTCAGACAGTCACAAGGCAGAATCTTCTGTGAACACTTACCTGCCTTCATCCCAGTGCTGTTTGTCCCTAAGGGTTTAGACTTGAGGCTGCATCCCCATTGCTGAGAGGCCGTATCATAGGCCTCATAGCATGGTCTTCCAAGAAGTACCCCCACTCTTTAAAACTATAAGAGGTGGCATGGTGACTTTGCAATCACCCCTTCGAAAATCCTAAGAGATGGTCTAGCATCTTTCTTTACAATAGAGGGGTCTTTCCATCCATTTCTCAACTTTGGGACCTCAATTGAGATCAAGAAAAATGTTACCCTGTGCTATATCATTCCCTCCCTTGTATTAATAAATATGTTTCATTTATTGCTTCTGCTGAATTCCAACACATAATCCAGAAAAATGAAATGGCAAACCCATTTTGAGTACTTTTGACTTTCTGTTCAAACATGCCAAGACTATAGATGCTTTTAAAATCAACTAGAGGAATGCTCACACCACTCTGCTCCCCACAGCGACTCATAACTAGGATTGGCAGCACCAGCCTTATTTGCTGAACTGGAAGGACAGGAAGGGTGTGCTCTGTTCTAGGGGTTAACAAAAGAGGGAGGCAGGCACTGGAGGGAAGGAGATGTGAGGGAGCTTGACAGTCTGGATGGTGTTCTCTTGACCAGCTGAAGACTTGAGTTTGAGTCCTATCGGGAAAGTAGTTGCAGGCAGAAATCAACACAAAATACAAGGTTCCTTGATCAAAGTTTCTAAAAAAAATGCTACTAAAGATACTAAAATATAACGTTTCTTTTCTTTCTTTTGCGTCTTTTTCAGCTTTACCTGTGTTTTAATTATCATTTTAGGGAAAGAAAATTTAAATAATTAGCATGAATCTTACAAACTTTTTGAAGTGGAGTGGAAGAGCTTTGCTTTGGCCAAAGCTGGTCTTGAACTCCTAAGCCCAGTGTTTCTCCTGCCTCAGCCTCTCCAGTGCTAGGGCTATTGGCATGCCCCAACTTGCCTGGCATCTGCCATTCATTTTTAGGTTTCGAATTGATGACTCTAAATGCAGTTATATATGCTCTTACCTGGTATTTACACTTGCCGAACTTTATCACTTGTATGTTGTAGCTGAATTTGTATATTGAAATGCTGCACAAAATGAACTCAATGGTTTTTGTTTTACTCCCTGATCATATTCTATTAACGTACTCTGCCTTTACCTCACTGATGAGGGAAATGGGATTAAAAGCCAAGGGAATAGAGTGGTCCTATTGCTTGCATCGTGTTTTCCACCAGAATTGATTTTCAATGCAAATAGCTGATACAGGGAAGTAACAACAATAAAAAATAAAAGGATAGGGAAAGCTTTCTAGGTATTTATATTTCTCTTTCTTTGGCAGGAATGGAAAGGTTTGAAAGTAAGCAGCATTCTTAGGAATTGCAATCTGGGAGAGACAGGTTCAGGTAATCTGAATCAGGATCCGGACCCTGATGTTTCTGTGGACCTCATCCCCTTCCTTCTGCAGTCAGAACAGCGTTGGGTCGACACCGAAAGCATAACCCCCAGGGTGCAGCCATCTTACTCAGTTGTGGTTATATGTGAATAACTTGTTCTTGCTTTGTTTCCCCTGAAATCTGTGCTTGTGTGGTATAGTGAACACTATGTGTGAACGAGGGAACAAGGATGGGAGGAGTCACGCATTGAGTACATCTCCTGTGGTCACATGCATGCTCTGTTGTTCCATCAAGTTCACCGATAAAGTTTTTAAGACTTTCAAGTTAGGGCCTTGTAAAGATGGCTCAGCAGTTAAGAGTACTGGCTGCTCTTCTAAAGGACCTGGTTTCAATCCCCAGCACCCATAAGGCAACTCACAGCTGTCTATAACTCCAGTTCCAGGAGATCTGATGCTCACTCCTGGCTTTTGAGGGCACCCAGAGCCCAAACATCTAAAACAACGAAACCGCGACTTTCGAGAGAACAGCATTAGCTTTTGAACTGCGCTCAGGGCTTTTCTAGGCACTGGGCTCCCGTGTGCACCCATGCAGATGGCCTGCCCTGCACTATCATGCAGCAGTTACTTTTCTCAATAGTTTACACATTTTAATGAAATTAACCCTTGCAACAGGTGCACAGTTCATATTTGGTCTCTAACTCACCATGTGACTACAACTTTTTGTAAATCTTGTAAAACTTAAGATTTATCTTAGTGTGTCTTTATCTAGAACTGTATTATCAAAATGTCACTTGCTTTATCATATTTACTTAGTGTGTTTGGGGGTGAAAAATCAGGAAGACAAAGGCGTCATTGTTACAGAAATGGTTTAAAAGAATATACGTGTACTATTTTCGTATGCCCATTTATGTATGTGTGGGTGGGTGTGCCATGGTATGTGTGTGTAGAACTCAGAGGACAGCTTGCAGGAATTGGTTCTCTCCTTCTACCATGTGGGTTCTGCAGATCAAACTCAGGTCATCAAGCTTTGAAACAAGTCGCTTTACCCACTGAGCCATCTCAGTGGTCCTGAAATGCATAGATTTTAAAGAGTTATGACAAAAAGTTGATGAGATGGTTACTATATTATTTAAATGTATATAGATTACGACCTGCCCACTAGAAATCTTGCTAGATAATAACCAAGAAGTGTCTCATCCATCTTTTTGACTCTCACAGGGGGCTGTCCCAACTTTAGGCACCAGAATCGAATTCTATGGAGAAAGGAAACAAGTTCTCCTTAGCATGTCCTTTGTATATCTCACTGTCCTCAGGTCTGGGTCCGTAGAGAAAAGCAAAGGGAGGGGTTGTGATAGTCCATCTGCAATGTCCACTTCAGCTCTTCCCTTTGATCCGTGGCATTCCCATGCTCCTCTGCTGGCGTATTCAATTCATGTGGAACACTAATCCCTTCTTCCACAGAAACAACTCTAAACTGCCATCTAGTTCCTACGTGGAGATCAAAGGCCAGCTCTCCAGCCCACATGCCCTTGCAAACATATGTTGAAAAGTGAAGACGTCTGCTGGGAACATGCTCACTGTGTGGTGGAGGGGGAAGAAAGACTAGCTACAGTAAGAACGCTCATCTGTAAAGTCAAGGATAGAAAAAACAGCCCATATTTCATCCTGCTGACAGCAGGAATGAGGTTCTCCTGCTTAGGCTGTGGACTTTCATTTCTCAGACCCCGGCTTTGCCCTCTAGGAAAATCCTCCTTGTCTTCTGGCTATACATCACGAAGGAGACATTTCCTGTGAACTCTCATTTAGCTCCACCTGAAATCAACATTGAGCAGAATACTTTCCCTGGACCCTTCTCAGGGTCTGCAGTCATGTCTCTTCAGGTTTCAATTCAATCTTGGAGGGCTGCTACCAACAAATTGCTAACCCACTCATGTTTGTTTTGTTTCACTAACCAATTTTCTTGTTTTGAGTTTGTTTTTGCAATATAATTTCCCTGCAATTACTAGGCTTCTGTATTGGCTTTCTTTCATTTGTTGCTTCATGAGCCATGTTCTACCAGTCTTAGCCCTGCTCTGGGCTTTAAGAAGCTGACCTGGGCAAGCATGGCCTCTGCGATTTTCCTGCCTCTAATGTTTCTGTTGTACTTCGGTCTGAACTTGCTCAGAACAAGAGTGAGAGCAGAGTGTCTTCAGCACAGTCCTCTTTTTAGTGTGTTATCCTGGGCCTAAGAGAAGCAGGAGCTCTGCACAGTGGCTGTCTCATGCTAATAGTTTCCTCCCTCCCCTGGCCCCTGGGTTCAACAATAACAAATTAGGTACCCCTCTCTCTCTTTCTCTCTCTCTCTCTCTCTCTCTCTCTCTCTCTCTCTCTCTCTCTCTCTCTGTCTCATTTCCTCCCTCTCTATGCTCTCTTCAGACCACTCAACTTCAGGGTTCTATTATTTCCTACAGCACCCTATCTGCTGCAACATCCAATTTATTTGTTTCTAGCCAAATGTGTGTGTGTAGATGCGTGTATTCTGGAGAAACAGCCATAACATCTTAAAAAGCTGGAGAATGTGAACTCGTTTTCAGGTGATGGAGAATCAAATCACTTGAAGGTTATAATTATCATAGAGAAAAGACTATTTTTTTTAAAACATATATCTATTTGTTATGTATAGTGTTCTGTCTGAATGTATCACTGCATGCCAGAAGAGGGCAGCAGATCGTATTACAGATGGTTGTGAGCCACCATGTGGTTGCTGGGAATTGAACTCTGGACATCTGGAAGAGTAGCCAGTGTTCTTAAGGACTGAGTCATCTCTCCAGCCCCCAGAAAAGACTATTATCAACATGCAAATAAAAGCCATAGAAAAGCCAGGTGGTGGTAGTGCACACCTTTAATCCCAGAACTCGGGAAGAAGAGGAAGGGAGAGCTCTAAATTTGAGAGCAGGCTGATGTACAGAGTTCCAGGACAGCCAGGACTACATAGAGAAATCCTGTCTCAAAAAAGGGCCATATGGAATAAATGAATGATGCAATGACATGATGTCATTCAAATTCATGAGTGGTTTTTAATATGAATGAGAGATAAACTGGGGGTGGGTGGGGTACCTCCTGTAATCCCAGCATCGGGGAGACCAGCTGCAGACACATAGCAAAACCCTGGGGTTGGGGAAGTTAGTGAGACATCAATGTATTGCTATTTCTTCCATCTACCAGTCGGGGAAACTGAGATCTGAAGAAGTTAAGTAGCTTAGACTTGGCCAAACAACAGCCACAGATCTGGGATTTGAACTCCAGAAGTTAATTCCAAAGCCTGGAGTCAAAGCTCCATCCGTGGACTCTCTGGACCGCAGCTGGGTAAGTGGGGCTTTAGACGAGTTGGTCAGAGATAACACAAGCATTTCAAACGTCAAATCCTAAGATTTGAGACCACAGAGTGTCCTGCAATTTCTCACAGTTAAATGAAGAAACAGTTTTGGAACTAAGACAGAAACTCAAGATCTTCAGAAGAACCACAGGATTGTGTGACTCGTCGACAGCAGCCAGCATGCACAGGCCGACCTGGTTCCTCGGGGCTCCGCTAGCACAGGGGACTTGCCCTTTACAGCTCTGATTATGATGGAATTGTTTTTATTTGTCTGTCTTCTCGTGTATGAGCTCGTCAAATAAAAGAAACTATGTCTTATTTGTCTGTTAGGGCTCTGTAATACCGATCATTTAACAAAAGGTCAATTAATAGCCAATAAATATCCATGTAATTGAATCTTAACTTACCCCTTTCATAGGGCTAGCCACACTCTTGTAGTGACAGGGAACATCTGTCACGTTTGTCATTGGCTATTACATATTTTAGGAACCAATTCATAAATTTTACTCTCAACAATATTGAGACAAATAAGATTTGATATAAACTTACATAAGGAGCTAGGCGTCAAGAGGAAAAAGCAACAACAAATAACAAAAAGCTAGTTTCTTTAAATTGAGCTTTAGATAAGAAAAAAAAGGAATCGAGAAAAGAAATTTTTATCAATCATGCCCTAAAAATGTTCTGGTTTATAGCAAACTCAGTTGGCCCTTTTATGTGACTCTTCCCAGGCCAAAGAAGCACGAGGAGCCTGCTCACTGTACCTGGAGACTGCAGAGACAGTGGAGGGACAGACCACAAATGTTCCTGACCTATTGCTCCTTGAGTCCAGAAAAATACATTACTGAAGGCTTTATTCACCTCTCTTCAACTTGCCAGCATTGGTGGTTGCTCCAGGCTGCCACATTTCAGGAGCTGCAGGGCTATAGCAATGGTGGTTGCTCCAGGCTGCCTGCCACATTTGTTTTTAAGAGAAGTGAGAGCTGGTATCTACACAGGGCAGATTCTCTCCATCTGGCTCAACAAATAAGTTCAGGCACATGCAAGCTTCCATTCATTTCAGTACAGAGGACAGCTATTGGCTCAGTAAATGCTACCTGAATGCCCCCTTCATGTCAAACATCTCACCAGAAAGACAGAATATTTTGAAGTATTTGAATAGAGTGCTTCAAAATGACTTAAAATCCACAAGAAAGGCAAGACAATCTCATTTGGAATACTGAATAAGGCAAAAGATGATGTAATTTTTAATTTTTAAAATTAATCTTTTAATTTGGAAACAACTGTCATACACAGTTTTTTTTTTTTTTTTTAATCATGTATACAGTGCATGCCAGAAGAGGGCACCAGACCCAGATAGTTGTGAGCCACCATGTGGTTACTGGGAATTGAACTCAGGACCTCTGGAAGAATAGTCAGTCCTCTTAACCTCTGAGCCATCTCTCCAGCCTGTCATACACAGTTGTAAGAAGCACACTTTAGTCATTTTCCTCCCGATGGGGACATCTTATCACATTATAATAGTATACACTATCAAAACCAGGACATTAGCTCTGACTGTTGAGATTAGCGCTGCATCCAGCTGTCCTTGGAGAAGCTTCACACTGGTTGGGTAGCTCAAAGCAGAAAGCTATGACTGGCTAAAGTATGGAGAATAAGAAATGGTGGAATGCTTGGCCCTAAATGGAACAAGCTATATCACCCCCTCCAGGGCTCAGGGAGTACTGCAGAGCAGGTAGGCAGAATGTAGGAGCTGGAGGATGGGAAACACACAACTTGAAGTCTTCTGAATAGGGCATGGCCATTGTAAGTGTGAACTTGTAGCACAAATTCTAATTGGTCTTAATAATAAAAACTCAGAGTCTGTTGTCAAGGAGTGAAAGCTGAAAGATCAGAGAAGCAGATTGGCCAGCCACTACAGTTCTTACCTCTACCAGTGCTCAGACCAAAGGTGCTCAGACTCTATGGTGTGATCCTGTCCTCAGACTGCCTGCTCAGACTGCATTGAGCTCCTGTCTCCTCCTGCCTTATATTCCTCTCTCCACCCAGCCATATTACACCTGTCTCCACCTCCCTAGTACTGGGATCACCTTTGTGTGAGCTCTATTTCTCTTTTGTGTAGCCCAGGGCGGCCTTGAACTCACAGAGATCAATCTGCCTCTGTCTCCCTATTGCTGGGATTAAAGGTGTATGCCACCACTGCCTGGTCTCTATGGTGTGACTAGCTTTGTGCTCTGATCTTCGGGCAAGTTTTATTTGTTAAATCATAAGCAAAATATCACTTCATGAACTCACTGAGCTATATTTATCTGCACAAGAATCAACTGGGATCACCTTTGTGTGAGCCGTTTCTCTTTTAGACTGGATCAATTTCGTGTAACCCAGGGTGGCCTTGAACTCATAGAGATCTGTCTGCCTCTGCTGGGTGGAATAGGGGCCATGAGGCCCCTCTGGAAATATTGGCAGTTAAAGGGTGCTTGGGAAGGGGTGCCATTTTCTTTAGTGGTGTAGCCACTGATAAATTGCCTGTGCTCCAGTAAATAGTCTCCCACCCACATCCAGGCAAGAAATCCTAGTTAAACTCAGTAGGTTACACAGAAAAAGGAGTCATAAAAGTAAGATGGGTGACTTAGATAAAGAAGGATTCCACCGGGAGGAGGCGAACAGGGGGTGAAAACAACTAAAATTTATTATTTATTATTATCAATATTACTATTATCTAATGTAAAATTGTCAAATGATTTTTTTAAAACATCAAGAAACTAGGCTATCAACATCAATCCAGTTAACATACAGAAACTTCCATTGTTTCCCCAGCATGAGGAACTTGAAGTTGCCCTTCTGTAGACAGGCACTCTCGCCTTCCGATACCAACCCTCCACTAAAATAGTCTTAAATTGTCCATTCTCCATGTGTATAAATAGGTCATTTCAATGGAACTGTGCCATGCAACATCTGATTGCCTTTCTTCACTCAGCACAACTCTCTGGAGAGCCACCAAGGCTATGTCAATCATTACGGCTGAGCAGTGTTTTCTGGAGTTTCTGTACCACAGTGTTTAGCTGCTCAGGAACATTTTGGTTATTTCCAGCTTTGTTATAGTGCAGCTCTAGTGAATGTTCATATGCAAGTGTTTTTGTGTGCACATGCTTTTCATCCACCTGTGGTAAATGCCTACAAGCTTGGGTTCTGTGATGGTTAGGATTTAGGTTTTATAAGAAACTGCCAAACTATCTTCCAGAGCTCATGTACTCTTTTACATTCTGTAGCAGTTTGAATGAGAATGGCCCCACATAGACTCCTATATTTGAATGCTTGGTCCCCAGTTAGTAGGACAGTTTGGGAAGGATTAGGAGGCATGGTCTTGTTAGAGGAGGTGTGTCACTGGGGGTGGGCTTTAAGGTTTCAAAAGCCCACAGCATTCCCAGGAGTGGTCATTTTCCCATGTCTTTGCTGCCACTGGTTTTGCTTTCATTATTTAATAGATGTGTAGCGATACTTTATTGTTGTTGTTTTAATAAACATTTTAGACCCATTTTATTTTCACAGAAAAAAATAAGCAGAAGTATGTGGACTTCCCTTACACCCATAACTGAAGCAGGTGCTCTAACTGAGGAGCCTCAGGTTGTGGTCAGCCAGTCTAAGGTCTAACTAGGGCTTACTTGCAGTGTCTTACACCCCATGGGATGGACAAATGTGATGACAGACGTCTACCATTACAGCAGCTTTTAGACGTCTACCAGAGTAGCTTTCCTGTGGGAGATGCTGGTAGTGGGAGGGACTATGTATTTGGGAGCACAGCATGCATGTGGGATACCTCAACCTTCCTCTCAAGTTTTCTGGGAACTTAAAACTGTTCTAAAACTCATCCTTGCACTTGATATTTAATCTGGATCCATTCTGAGCTACTTTTGAGCTATCTGTCTCCCTCTATTTGTCCACTTATTCCAACTCCATTAAGTTAAACACTTACTTGTCAAACATGCAAAGAGTGAGTTTTTTGTTTTTTGTTTTTTTGTTTTTTGTTTTTTGGTTTTTTTTGCATGCCAGATTCTAGGTTCTTCATTCTGCTCCACTGGTCTGTGCACTTCTCTCTCTAACATCACTCGGACTATTACTGACATGATACAAAGGTTGAAATTGAGTGACTTGTTGATCCTACTATATTATCTGCCAGTTTTTCAGCTATTCAACTTCCCTTACCATTCAAAAAACATGAAATAATGTTCAAATCTACAAAAAGAAATTGCTGGTATTTTGTCAGGAATCGTGTTATCTTGTGTGTCAATAGGGAGAACTGACACATTTCACTGAGTCTTCTAACCCGTAAGCATGCTATATGCGTAGACTATGTACATGTTTGCTAGGTGAACAGAATGTCATCTGATGGCAGTTATAAATGACGCTGTGCTTTACATCTTTATTTCTGTGTGTTGACATTAACTAGAGTAGCCTTACTACTACAGGGCAATGGTGAAATCCTCCTCAGAAACCTTATTTCAGGAAGAGGGGGAGGAGTGAAAGCACAGGATGAGGTGTTAGATGCCTCGTGAGAGCCCTACAAATGCAGACGCCTAGAGTTCCCACTTGGCACAGGTAGCGTGAAGCCATTGCATTCCTGTGGCGTTTGGTAATTATTGTGCAGTGTTCTCTCTTGCCGAGGTCTTGGTTCTTTTTGGTCCTTATAAATAAAGATTTCTTTAGCTGGCATTTGCTGGGATTCCTTTGTCTGTGTCTTTCTGGAATTTTTGGAGTTTTACTTGTTTCTTCAGTTCCATGCCGGAGATACGGAAAACGTGGAGAACCTACTACTGCATTGTTAGCTGTGTTCCAACATTCTCAAATACTCTTTCTATTTCTCTCTGAGGTTCAAACTCTTCTGATGTCTGTTTTATATGTTCTGCTTAATGGGGAAGAAGATAGAATATATTTTTTTAAAAATCTATCCTATATATTATATAAGGAAGCAGTGTGAGTCAGTGAAAATTGACAGGTAGAAATAGTTTTGAGTCCAGCTGTGATGGCCAGTCTTGATGGTCAGTTTGGCTACATCTGGAATCAACCAAGACCCAAGCAGCTGGGAAAGCCTATGAGGGATTTTCTTGACTGAATCACTGGAGCTGGGAAGACTTACCCTAAGTCTGGGCCACACCTTCTGGTAGCAACCCACATAAAGGACATGGAAGAAGGGAGCATTTGCTTTCTGGTTAGCCTGTCCTCACTCTCACTGGCAAGTTTCCCTCTATCCTGTTGCTTAGGCTAAGAACCTAGTTCTTCAGGATTCTAACATAGACTGAAAACCAGCTCTCTAGGAATCCTCTGGACTCCAGCACCAGAATTGGACTGCTTAGGTATCCAGTATCCTGAACTCAACAACTACTGGATTCTTGGCTTTCCCATCAAGAAGCAGCCATTGTTGGCCCTGGCTATAAGTACCACACTACCTAGAGTGGCTTACACACACACACACACACACACACACACACACACACACACACACTACATTATACATATATGAAAATGTCATAATGAAACATGTTAGTATGCAGTTATGTATAATTAATATATACTAATAAACAACCTTTTAAAATGGATTGAATTAGTAAAAGAGCAATAAGGAAGGAAGAGAGAAAGGACAGAGAGAAAAGCACTTCTAAGGGGATGGGGGTAGGAGGCTGGGACTGAATCCCTGGACTTGTGAGAAGGCCAGCATGACTAGAATGGAAAGTTCATACTAGATTAATATGGGGACAATGGTGAGACTGTTTTGTCTGTTTGGACCTGAGTATTTGGTAATAACTTCACATATATTGAGTTATTTACTTTATTGAGGCAAGCACTGCCCATTACTGTTTTACAGAGGAGCATGTGGGGCTCAGAAAAATAGCATACTATACCCAAGATCATATAGTAGAGCCTGAGTTAAACACAGTTAAATATATACATATACATATATGTTGTGTGTATACATATATATTATATATTAGCATTACATATATAATGTCTTTAGTCACCTGGTCTTACTTCAGAAAAAGATAAAGAGCTCAAATATTGACCTCCTAGAAACACAAGTGATGAGGTTGAAGTCAATGCCTTAGAAGATGAATAAAGAAATAAAATCTGTATTAAAGGAAGATTGACTATTTAATGAAAGGAAGATTATACTGAAACTGGAGAAATGCTATTAGTACCTAGCTATGGCTTGCTTGTTCTATTTTCCATTTAATTCATTCATTCATCAAATGGTCATGTGGTCCATTAGCCAGAGTTTCACTGAGAAGCAGAACCAGTAAGTAAGCATGTATATAAGTAATATACTCTGTAAAGTAGAAGCTGAAAGACAGAAGAATTTTTTTCTGCAGAGAAGCTTCAAATTGGGATTTCAACTGATTCAATTTTGCCTAGCCAGATTACTGACATCTGCCTACAAAACACATCTTCACAGCAATATTTAGACTCATGGTTGGTTGGATAACTGGGAACTATAGCCTAGCCAAGTTGACACAAAGAACTGACTGTCTCACAGGCATGCTATTGTAAGTCACTCTGTTTCTGCTTTGTGGAGTTTACAATGCAGTGACTGGAGAATGCTCACCATTGTAGCAATCCAACACAAAAGAAATGAAGGTGGGGTCCAGAGAGATGGCTCTGAAGTTAAGAATGCTTGCTCTTCCCAAGCTCGGCTCCCAGCACCCACACTGGGTAGCTCACAATTGCCTGGTACCCTTGGAGGCCTAAGGGGACATCAGATCCCCTAGAATAGAATAGCAAATGGCTGTGAGCTGTGGGTGCTGGGAGCTGTACTCGGGACCTCAGCAAAAGCAGTAAGTAGTCTTAATCTTAACTGCTTATCCATCACTCCAGCTCCACAAAAATAGTTGTTAATTCTTCTCCCTCTTCTCTTCACCTCTGCCTGATGTTCTCTCTTGTACCTTTCTATCTACTGAAGTCTCTTTTCTGCTGTAAAAGCAAATGTTTTTGTTCATTGACTTAATTTTTAAATTTGCATTTATTTACTTATTTTATTATATTATTTATTTATTGAGACAAGGTCTCATTATATAGCCTTGGGTGGCATGTGCCACCCTAACTGGTTGTTTTTTTTTAATATTTATTGTATTTTATGTATATGAGTATTTTGTGTGGATGTGCATACCTGGTACCCACAGAGGTCAGAAGAGGGTTTCTGATCCCCAAGAATTAGAGTTAAAGATAGTTGTGAGCCAACACGTAGATGCTGGGAACCAAACCCTGATCTTCTGTAAGAGCAGCAAATGCTCTTAACCATGAGCCATCTCTCCAGCCCCTCATTGTTTTGCTTTTAATGTCAGCATAAAATAATATCCAAATAATACATTCTTACTTATCAACCTCTCAATGTTGTGTATAGGTTCTGGGAATACAGGTAAACCTTTTATCTTATGAAAAAGCATTCCCTTCGTATAAAATGCTAGAGAAAGGCCTGTGTCTAAGATCAGTTCACAGTCTTAGTGAATGGCAGTGGCCAGGATGTAAAATAAATAGATGGAAAAAATGCTAGAGAGAATCTGTACTGGGGGATGAACATTGCAAATGGATATGCATATGTCATAGCAAACTGTATTCAGAGAGATGGAGGCAAGAGAGTTTTCCAAGATAAAATAAGAAGTATTATACAGTTGCTTTTGAAGCAATAATCCTGGGTTAAAAGGATTCATAGCAAGGGCACAGGCTGAGCATATAGTTATTGGGCCAATGTCCTTGCAGAAGTATTTTCTGTGTAAGGCCGCAGAAGTATTTAAGGTTGTGGTTCTGGCAGAGTACTTTTATTATTATTATTATTATTATTATTATTATTATTATTATTATTATTATTTGTGGTGTCCGAGCCATGACTAAGTCAGAGTATCAGGCAAAAGCCTGAAGATTTAATTAAAAACCAAGCCGTCCTGTCCCTTGGGCTAAGAGAATGTGTGTGCCTTTGTGTTTTTTGCAGGGAGGGAGCAGCCTTATATACAGACTTACAGCACAGTGGAAAAACCCAGGTGTAAGAGCTTGTGTTTTTGATGCCAGTGGGGCAAGGCCCAGGCTGTAATCCAGGACTAGAAAACTGGATGCATCTGTGATTATCAACTCACGGAGACCCCTTGGGGGCTGGGGCCCAACATCTCTCCCAACAACAACAATAATAATAGTCATTATCATCATCATCATCATCATCATCATCATCATCATCATTGAAGAGACCTGCTCCCCTTTTGGCAGCCATAACAGCCGTACACGTGCTTGCCATAAACTTGCCTTGGTCACTTAGAGGTCAGATGTCTGTCTCGTGACAAGGAACCCATCAGAAGTTAGCTGGTGGCGCTATGCTTTACGACTCTGGGTGTGCTTTACGGACAAGCGCACAGCAATGATGTAGAGAGCATAGCAACCACCCTGGGAGGGCCTATGGGCCATAACAACCAGTTGACCAATCAACACAGGGCAAACCCTCCAAGCCTATAGGCACACCAATCCTGAACCTGTGCATACCCCTAGACACTCCCCTTACGCTGCCCTATAAAGATCTGAACGCAGAGGCTTTGAACTGTCTTTTGCTAGCCATCCGCCATGGCAGGTGGGTGAAAGACCCGAGCTAACATGGGGTTAGCTCGTTAAATTACAATAAAGCCTCCTGCAGTTTGCAGCAAGCTCTCAAATCTGCCTGGTGATTGGGGTGACGGAGAACGTGGCCTGGGACCCCGGATACCTGAGTTTTCCGGGGGTCTAACATCATCATCATCAAACATAGGTGTGTGAGGTCCCTCCTCCAATCCTCCCAACTGTAAATTTTGCTAGTTTGACATACGACTCCATTTTGATAGGACTAGTTAAGAAGGCAGAAAAGAGAAAAAGTCCCTGAAAGAGTAAAGTGTTGCCAGACATGGTGATACAAATCTGTAACTACATCATTCTGGAGGCTATGGCAGGAGGATCAAATGTTCAAGGCTATTCTGGCTTATATAGCAAAACCTTGGCTCAAGAAAAAGAAAAGAGGGCTGGGCATGTTGGTGTCCCAGCACTCGGGAAACAGAGGCAGGCAGATCTCTGTGAGTTCGAGGCCAGCCTGGTCTATGAATCTAGTTCCAGAAGAGCCAGGGCTACACAGAGAAACACTGTCTTGAAAAACCAAGAAAGAAAAAGAAAGAAGGAAAGAAAGAAAGAAAGAAAGAAAGAAAGAAAGAAAGAAAGAAAGAAAGAGAGAAAGAAAGAAGAGGGAGGGAGGGGAGGAGAGGGGAGGGGAGGGCAGAAAATGAAAAGAAAAAGTGGGGAAATGAGCTGAGCATGGTGGTGCACGCCTTTAGTCCCAGCACTCGGGAGGCAGAGGCAGGCGGATCTCTATGAGTTTGAGGCCAGCCTGGTCTACAAAGCTACACAGAGAAACCCGGTCTTGAAAAAAAAAAAAAAAAAAAAAAAAAGAGGGGGAACCGATGGTGAGAGAAATGAGTAAGTGCCGTACTGTCAAGGGAAGGAGAAAACATTTTAAATAGTAATACTGTGTTCCGGACAGCTGTCTTCAGGACTGTGAACGGAGCCAGCTGTACAGTCCCAGGTCCAATTCTGAGTGGAGGTGTGTGGACCAGGGGAATCTAATCTGATACCAAGAAGCCACAGTTTATTGAGGAGTCCATTTAAATAGCCTTCCAAGGGCAGGGGTAGCACCAGGAAGCATCTATTATGATGTATATAGCTGATATCAAGTGATTCTATTAATTCAAGCATCACCTAAACAGTTTCTAGGCATGTAGACAGAGTTCTCAGCCCAGATGCGGGCCTACTTAATGCTTAGGCCCATAGAGATGCAAACTAGGAGGCATTCTCCACTGAGGCTATGCCATTCAATAGCAGATTAGCTAGCATCTGCAATACAATTATAGACCAGAGCTCCTGGTTACTGGAACTGGAGGTTTGGACCCCAAGACACTTTCTATGAGAATTGTTCTTGGCTCCCAACAATACTGTTCTACCACAGAATGTGGGCTAAGGACAAGAAAGAACAACTGTTAACTAAACTACTGCCATCCTGTGTGCAAGTTCTCTATGATGCCACTATCCCTGAGAGTGCTTGGCACACAGTAGACATTTGGAGGCTGGAAACGAAGCTCAGTGCAAGTTGTCATGCTCAAGGCCCTGTGTTAAACCCCAGTACCGAAAAGGTTTAAAAAATGCTTGTTAAATTAATAGAGCGCCATTCTCTAACACAGGCGAAGCCAGTGAGCATGTGAGATGAAAGAGGTCTCTGACTGAAGCAATTAGAATTAACTATAGTTTATATAATGTACTGAATCTTAGAATCAGAACATACAACAGACCTCCAAAATTATATACCTCCACTTTATAGGTGAAGGGATAGCTCCAGGGAGCCCATTGTTCTAATTTAACACGTTTTGAACAGAAGGTATCTGTGTTAACACAGGAGATTGCCTGTGTTGTAGCTCAAAATAACCCCTCCCATTATTGTGTTCTTTGTTAATTTGTTTAATGATTTGCCTTTATTTTTATTTCTGTGTGTGTGTGTGTGTGTGTTTACATATGTGTGCAGGAGCCCACGGAGGCCAGAAGAGGACACTGGATCCCTGGAGCTGGGTTTTCTAACAGTCATGAGCTGCCTGGAATGGGTGCTAGTGAAGGGACCAGCTTCCATTTCAGCAGCCATAATAGTCGAACACGTGCTTCTATGACCTTGTCCTAGACAATAGAAAGTCAGATGCCTGTCTCGTGACAAGGAACCAATCAGAAGTTAGCTGGTGGCACTATGCTTTACGACCCTGGGTGTGCTTTACGGACAAGTGCACAGCAATGACGTAGAGAGCATAGCAACCACCCTGGGAGGGCCTATGGGCCATAACAACCAGTTGACCAATCAACACAGGGCAAGCCCTCCAAGCCTGGAGGCACACCAATCCTGAGCCTGTGCGTACCCCTAGACACTCCCCTTACGCTGTCCTATAAGATCTCTCGGGAGCCCCTAGGAGCCGTCTTTTGCTAGCCATCCGCCATGGCGGGTGGGTGAAAGACCCGAGCTAACATGGGGTTAGCTTGTTAAACTACTATAAAGCCTCGTGCAGTTTGCCAAAAGCTCTCGAATCCACCTAGTGATTGGGGTGACCGAGGTCGTGGCCTGGGACCCCAGATACCTGAGTTTTCCGGGGGGTTAACAATTAATTACTGAGATATCTCTCCAGCCCTCAGACCTTTGTTTTTGTTTAAAAAGAAACACTGGCCAGGAGTGGTGACACATCTCATTAATCCCAGTACTTGGGAGGCAGAGTCAAGAGGATCTCTGTGAGTTCAAGGCCAGCCTGGTCTACAGACCAAGTTCCAGAACAGCCAGGACTGTTATTAAACCCTGTCTCAAAAACCAAAACCAAAACTAAAATAACAACAACAAAACCCTCTGGTAATTGTTGGAATTAAAGTGCTAAAATGAGAAAGCTCTGATGAGACAAAAGAAAGAGAGGGGCTTGAATGGGAATAGGAGTGTGGCTCAGTAGACAAAAGTGCTTGCCTAGCCCTGGGTTCAATCCCCAGCACCACATGGTGATATATGCCTGTAATGGCTCCACAGGAGAATGAAGTCCAAGTCATCCCTAGTGGCATGGTGACTTTGAAGACGCCCTGTCTTGAAAAGGAAAAAAGAAAAGCAAAAACACAAAGAGAAACAATGAAAGTTGAATTTCATGATAATTACTTGAGGTCATCATCTAGACTCCCTCCCTCTGATGGATGAGTAAGGTGTGTGACATAACTTCTGGAGCCGGAGGAAGGGCAGCCACTGTGGTACCACACTTGCATCACCAATTATAAAACTGCTCCATGGTGGCACACCGATTAGATTCCCGCCAGAATACAGTCCATGCCCCATATTCACATCCTTGCTGGGACTTTGGCAGCAAACAGCCTTGGCAGTTCCCAAAGGAGACAACTGGAGAGCAGTATCTGTGGTCACAGCACCAGATCATGGTCCCCCAAATCCTCTGGACACCAGCAAAGTGGGTCTCTAAGGCCTTGGGAAAGGTTCAGGAAGGTGCTAGAGTTGGGGAAGAGAATGAGATGGAAGCTCAAAAAACAGGTTGGAACAAAAAATACTCTAAAGTAAAGGATCACCTCTAGAATGCGATTGGGCCCTCAAGTCAAAAACGTAGGCAATATTCTAATCTGCTCTTATTGTTTTCCAGGGTTAGCTGGGCAACTTAGAAGGTAACAGAGGCAGTTACCAAGATCATTTGTTCAAAGCTAGCCCTCTGCCCATAGCTGCTCTTGATTTAGGAATTTCTGGATGTCTCAAGACTAAGGCCAGTTTGAGTCCCACTTCTGACCTAGTGTTTGAAGATGTGGTTTGAATAAAAATGGTCCCATAGACCTACAGGGTCTGGCACTATTCGGAGGGATGGTGTTGTTAGAGTAGGTGTGGCCTTGTTGGAGGAAGTATGTCACTGGGGGATGGGCTTTCAGGTTTCAGAAGCTCAAGCCAGGCCTAGTAGCTCATTCTCTCTTCCTGCTGCCTGCAAATCCAGATGTTGAACTCTCAGCTACCTCTTTAACACCATGACTGCCTGTGTGCTATCATTCTTCCTGCCGTGATGATAATGGACTAAACCTCTGAACTGTATAGCACCCCCAATTAAATGTTTTCTTTCACAAGAGTTGCCATGGCCATGGTGTCTCATCACAGCAATAAAATAATAACTAAAATAGAAGATATATTTAAGTAGTTAAAAACATTGTTTACTAGGCAGGGTATAGTCATGCATGCTTATGATACCAGGAACTTTGATAGACATCCAAGGTCATCCTTGGCAACATAGTCAGTTTAAAGACGGCCTGCTTTACCTGGGAGCCTGTTTTTAAAGAAAAAAAAAGGAACTGGATATAGTGGCACATAACTTTAACTGGGAGGCAGAGGCAGGTGAATCTCTGTGAGTTCAAAGCCGTCCTGGTCAACATTGTGAGTTCCAGGACATCCAGGGCTATGCAGAGGAACCCTCTCTCAAAAACAAACAAACAAAAATAAGTAGCTGAGACAGAAGTTTAAAGGAAAAGAAAACATGTTTACTTCTTTAAAATGCTTTGTTATTGTTATTACTATTTTAGTACTAAGTTGAAAATGGATACAAAACATCTGGATGATTAAAAGTCAAAATAGATGCATGCAACTAACCAAACAGTTGCCAGGATTTGACACTTACCTACGTTTTACAGTCAGAATATGTAATGTAACAGATGGCTTATGGATATTGGCAGAAATACATCATGCAATAATGACACAGTTGAATTTGACCAAAAGATACGAGGCTTAATTTCATATATATATATATATATATATATATATATATATATATATTTCCAGTATATATATATAATTTCCAGTATACATATATATATATATATAATATATATATATATATCTGTAAGGAGATCACAAATATTTGTCATTGAAATCAAAGATTGCTGAATATTTACTGTAGCTTTTTTTTAGTACCATGCTTGATTCAACCCAACTCAGCCATGGCATTTGTCTTTTATTTTACAGAAAGAACTTAATTCATTTTGGGGGGAAGAGAAAGAATTTAATTGCACGGTTGCCTAGAGCCAAAAGGGCTAATAAGCTTGACAAATCAAAGTGATGCATCTGTAAATTTAACAAGCCCTTCCCTCACGGGCTGAATCAGATGCTGCCACACTGCAATCTGCTGTCTGAGGGTTTTCATCTGCGCTTCAGGCAAACCGTGTCATCCAGAATCCATGGTTCCTCACAGAGGAGCCCAAGCACACACAAAAAGGAATGTGTGTCTCCAGAACATGCCCTTAGCATTAACCCATTAAATTACCCCACATCTTTCTTGGCTCTTTTAAGTAGATGCTTTGGGGTATATCGGTGTGATTTGTGGATTTGTGAGGCAATTTGGGCAACACTAGAAAGTACTATAATTACCTGTAGATGTTTGACTGAGCTACGAAGGGTGGAGAGTAAGAGTCAGCAAAATAAGGACTGTGGGTAAATTTAAAGGGATCATTTAGGGCTGGGTCGGTGACCCACTCTTACCCCAGGCCTTGTTTCTGGGCAGCTTCTAGAAGGACGCCCATCTTTCTGCTGCGCTGACATTCTCAACAATAGGAAAGCCAAAGCCAGACCAGGGCTTCTTCTATCTCAATCACCTTTGACCTGGGTCCCCATTCTTACTCCTTCCAAGTGATGCTAGACAAGTTCCAAAGATAAAGCATTGGCGATATCTCACCTCTCTCCACATGTCATGTGAATACCCTAGACGCGCCTGCTAACCTCACACTGGTGTCTTCCAGGGAGATACTGAAGGTCAAAGCCTTTCTACGTACATGAAATCTTCTGACCCTCATAATTGTCTAAGTCAACGAAGCCATTATCAGCCCTATTTGCTCATGAGAAAACTGAGGAGAAAAGCCCGTCTTCACAAACTCATGGATTCATAGCTATTCTCCCACTCATCAGGCTGCCCACAAAGGACTCTCTCAGGTATAATGTGGAAAATAAAAGACAACATGCGCTCTACCTAGGAGAAGCACACAGGTCTTTTCATTAGATTCTGAAGTATCCTCTAGTCATCATTAATGTATTATTGGAATCTAACGGGTATTATCTGAGGGCTTAAAGTTCATAACTTCCTTGCCTTTGGGCTTGCTCAGTTTTCCAAATAGAGATGTAAATCTGCTTTGTCTTGTGTGTCCACACCATCAGCCACATTACTGTCAGGGACCAGATTCTGTTCACTGAGGATCTCAAAGGGCCCCTTACTCAGAGAGAGACCAACACAGGCCCTTGCTATTGCTATGTGCTGCAAATGCAAGAACCCAGCATCTGTCAATCTTCTGGCTCCTGAATAAAGATCTTCATGATGCTGGATGTGTTTTAATTTTCTTCCAAGGAAGGAAATTCTCTATGGAATATCGTGTGCTTTATTGATTAATAAGTATCAGTAAGTGGTCCATTCCTAATGCAGACTTTTTCATCTTTAACTTGAGCTGAACCCTCACTTACAGTAACTAGTCTAGAGCTTGGGGGGTTGTTGCCTTTTGGTGGGATTTTTGGTTGGGTGGGTGGGTGGGTTGTTGCCCATGTTTTATATTTTTCTCCTCCTAATGATGAGGCTTTTCAACAATGAATAAGTTTATTTATAAAAAAATTATCCAAGTGGTAGTGGTGGTGTGTTGTGGAATATTACTTTAACCATGTAAAGATGTGTTGCATTTGTCTATGCTGCATTTGTTTCGTTATGTAAAGATGTGTTGCATTTGTTTCACCTTACCTGCCTAAGGCACCTGATTGGTCTAATAAAGAGCTGAATGGCCAGTTGCTAGGCAAAGAAAGGATAGGTGAGGCTGGCAGGCAGAGAGAATAGTAGGAAGAAGAATCTAGGCTTGGGGGAGAATGAGGGAGAAAGAGAGAGAGATGCCTGGAGCCAGCCAGGCAGGCAGTTGCCAGACAGACAGACGCAGGATAGGACATACAGAATGAAAGAAAGGTAAAAAGCCCTGAGGCTTTAAAACATAGATGAAGAGAAACAGGTTGATTTAAGTTAAAGAAAAAAAAGCTAGCCAGAAACAAGCATAGGCCAAGACTGAGCATTCATAACTAATATTAAGTTTCTGTGTCTTTATTTGGGAGCTGGTTGGTGGCCCAAGAGAAAGCCTGTCACATTTATGGTGCATGCCTTCAATCCCAGCAATCCCAGGACTCAGAAGGCAGAGGTAGGCAGAGTTCTGTGAGTTTGAAGCTAGCCTGGTCTACAGGACAAGTTCTAGGACAGCCAGGGCTACACAGAGAAACATGTCTCGACAAACATAAACAAATAAACAAAGTTAGGAAATGTACCTGAAAATAATGTAATTCTGTAAAATTGGTTTCAGAAATAGTTTTAATTTTACGGAAGAGGCCCTGATGTAGTTTAAGCCTTAACTGATACAGTAGCTCAACAACAAGCAGCTCAAACTGGTTTCTCTGAGTTCCTCTAGGCTTTTTCCTCATTATCACAAGATGGCTCCTTCAAAGTCAATCATAAATTAATTCCTCATGCTGCCATAGTCAAAGCAGGCTATGTGCATGTAAATTCCACTGGACTTTGCTGTCTGCCCTGAGCGACAAGAAGGCTGAACAGAAAGATGAACAGGGCCATGAGGCTCAAAGCACGATCCTCAGAAAGATTTCAAATAAGATGAACCCTGTGAACACTTCAGTTTTCTGCCCAGAGCAGCTGCCAAACTACAGGGCCAGGATGGCAAAACAGCTTGTTTGATAGTTTTATTTCACACTCCATGTATAGAGTTTGATAAATTTTGACATATGTATACACCCACAAAGCCACTGCTAGAGTCATGACTGTAAACATGTAATTATCCCATGTCCCTTAGATCAACCCCTTCTGTGGGTGACCAGTGAGCTGCATTCTCTCTCTCTCTCTCTCTCTCTCTCTCTCTCTCTCTCTCTCTCTCTCTCTCTGTCTTTCTGTCTCTCTCTCTCTCTCAGTTAGAAAGTGTGTCTACATGGAACTCTATAGTATGTCTTTTGCCTAGTGACTTTCTCTCAGCACAAAGAAGCCTTTTGAGACTCATCCACATTTTAATACATGACAGTAGCCCACTGCTTCTATATTCATTTATTTGAGGCATTTAAGAAGATGCTGTAGATCTCACATCTGAGTCCTTTTGTAAACAAAGGCTTTCATTTTTCTAGGGTAAAAGCTAGGAATGGGATGACTGGACCATTCCTAGTTTAACTTGTTAAGAAATTACAATGTTCCCCCTTGGTTGTATCAAGAGTGCTGCAGCCAATCACTGTGAACCTTGTGGTGGTTTTCATTGGTCGTCAACTTGTCAGGGCCCAAAATGGTCTAGGAAAGCAGCCTCTCTCTGGTCATGTCTGTGACGGAATCCCCACCCTAAATGTGGTTGGCATCATCACTTCCTAAATACGAGTTCAGTGTGGCCAGCTGCCCCATGATGTCCCCATTGTGATGGATTGTGCCCAGAACTGTGAGCCAAATAGCTCTTTCCCCCATGTAAATTGCTTTCACTGGGTATTTTGTCACGGCAGAGTAACTAAGACAAACTTGGTGGCTTAAAATAATAGCAATGTATTCTCTTACAGTTCTGGAAGCCTGAAATCCAAAAACCAAGGTGCCTTTGAGGCCACAGCCCCTCTGAAGGTTCTAGAGAAGAATTTGTTTCATGAATCTGTTGGCTTCTGGTGGCTCCTGCTGTTCCCTCACTGTGTTCACAGGGTGAAAATCTCTGATCCAAGGACCATATTGTATTCTCTCTCTCTCTCTCTCTCTCTCTCTCTCTCTCTCTCTCTCTCTCTCTCTCCCTTCCTCACTCCCTCCTCCTCTCTCTTTCACTCCCTCCCTCCCCCGCCCCAGTAATTGTTTTCACTGAGCCACCCACTATCCTCTGGTTTTTAAGACCGAGTATATCCCAGGTTGGCTTCAAACTCACCGTGTAGCCAAGGATGACTTTTTGAGTTCTTGATCTTTCTTTTCTGCCTGGTTTCCCAGGTGCTGGGATTACAGGTGTGTGTGCTCTGCCTTTCTCTTACGTAAACACTTGTGATGGCTTCAGAAGCCATCTAAGTAATTGCCCAATCTCAAGGTTAACCCCATTCCTTGCTTATTTGTTTTTTAATGAATATGATAACAGTATATATTAAATGCATGGATTAAAACATAACTATCTGGGGAGTGGAGCATTTTTCGACAGGCATGGCTGGTCTCTTTAATTTTAGCCATTCTGACTGTTATGTAGTGGGTTAGGGTACAGTTTTATTTTGCTTTTCTTCAACAGGGACAACGTTATAACTTCTCACATGCTTATTTACCAACTGTGTCCTCTTCTGTAAAGTGTGTGTTCAAACCTTTGGTGGGTTTTTCATGTTGGATTTTGTGTTTTCTTAGTTTTGAGTTATTTATATGTTATGCATGAGAGTTCTTTACCATCTCTATGATTTATATTCACGTTGAGCCTTGCCTTTACATATTTTTAAACTAGTGATTCCTTTGACAGCATTTCTTCAATTATATCATGATTCATCCCTATAGGCTTTCTAGCTCCTGCAGGGCATAAACTATAAATCACTCCACATCCTCAGCACACAACATGATGCTAGAAGATGCTCACTGGTTGTCACTTTTTTCTGCCTTTAATGCTGTTCATTTTCGAGGGGGTCACACTTACAGACCACAATTTCCTATATTAAGGTACCCTGTTGTTCATTCACAAATGATCAAATTCACTCTTTTAAAGTATGTAATTCAAAGGTTGTCGGTATGTTTATAATGTAGTTGCACAGCAATTCCCACTGTCTAATTCAGAACACTGTACACACACACACACACACACACACACACACACACACACACACACACACACACCATTCAAAGCTAGCCCAGTCCTTTCTTTCCCAGATATTGGTGACCACTGATCTCTATAGATTTGCCTACTCTGGACATTTCTTGTAAATACAATTATATAATATGTGGCCTCTTTTGTCCTGTTTTGTTCTTTTAGCATAATATTTTCAAAGTTATTGAATTATTTCTCCTGAGGTGAAATGAGCAAACATCTATTTACCTAGATAGGACACTGACAATAGACCACAGCAACACTCCATCCAAGCCCTGCTTAGTACACCAGCCAGTCTCATTCACAGAAACATGGGTGAAGGGGGTTTTTATGGGGTGTGGGTGACATCTGCACAGTCAAAAAATCACTCTCCAGCAGGACTTCCCAAAGTTGCATAATGAGGTTCTGCCTTCAGCTAGCCTTCCACCTCCTATATGCTCTAGCATCCTGCAAGATCACACACAGCTCAGGGGTTGGGGGACTGGAATCCCACATGAAAATTTAATGGCCCTCCCTCCACTCTCCTGTGAAGTATTAGCAGCCCTGTTATCACCACTGTTGATGAGGCTGTACTCTTCTGCTTATGTCATTGCTGATGTGGTAGTGGGTTCATTGGCACTGCTGCTGCTGGGCCATCCTTTGCTGATGCTGGAGCCCAGATTCTTTAGACTTCCAATGCTGACTGAGGACCAGTAACTCTCCAGGAACCCTCCAGGTCCTCTGCATCAGTTTGGGAGTGTTGGGGCATTTAGTCTCATGTACCTTAGGCACTGGGTTCTCAGCCTCTCTCATGTACAATCATTGTTTAATTACTCAGAATAATATTATGTAATTATATGCTGATCTAATATATTCCCTTTTAATTCGTGTATTTATTCTATTGGTTCTATCCCTCTAGAGAACCCTGACCGCTATGCCATTCAGTAAACACCATGAAGGTCCTTCGGTGCCCAGGCAAAATAACTCTATCAAGTTATTTTGCTCAGTTGTGGTATCAAGTCATTCTTTGCCCCTTTCAAATAATTACCTACCAGTCCCAAAAGCATCCAAAATTACCTCCCCAAGGCCAAGTAATAACAATCAAAAGACTAACAATAGGGAGCCTGTCACCCAAGGCAGGTTAGTAATAATATTTGACACATAGTTCTAAGAAGGTAGGCTTTTGTTTTGTTTTTATTTTAGGGGAGTTGTTTGCTGTTGAGATAGTTTGGAAGCAGCAAATAATTTACCAAGTTGATGAAGTTTAAATATTGGAAATAAATCACAGCTAAATTGTCAGCTAGCTGTCTAACAGGGAAGAGGGGCAGATGTGAAAAGTTTATGCAAGACTTGAAGTAACGTCGTTCTGAAGATACCGGGGGTAGAAATCAGCTTCCTAAAGTCATCATTCTTGAGGGCACATCATGAAGCCATTGCTGTGTGCCCTGCTTGAAAGAGTCAGCTTTTGAAGGTAGGGTGCCTGGGTTTGATGTTACCATGGCTAGGTGGACTTGGCAAGGAGCTTAACCTTATTTAATTCTGGCTTCCTTATACATAAAGTCTATCTTGTACCACTGTACAAGTTCAGTGAGTTAGTAGGTGTAGAGATTTTAGAATGGTGCTAGAGACAATTTTTTTTTAATTCCATAAAGATTAGAGACAAAGACGTACTAAAGTGAAAAGATTCATTCAAGGTAATCTAAATGATAAGGCAAGGAAATGAATCTAAAATGCATGGAAGGTGTCTTAGGGTGTCTGTTGCTGTGATAAAAACATTGACCAAAAGCAACTTAGGGAGGAAAGGGCTTATTTCATCCTGCAACTCTCAGGTCTCACTCCACTAGCAACAGAAGTCAGGGCAGGATCTTGATGCAGGCAGATGTAGGCATGGACTGAAGCAAAGCCATGGAAGAATGCTGCTTACTGGCTTGCTCTTCATTGCTTGTTCTGCCTGCCTTCTTATAGTATCTAGGACCATGGACCCATGGGTGGCACTACCCACTGGGCACTGGGCCCACCCACATCAATCATTAATCAAGAAGATGCCCTACAGACTTGCTGACAGCAACCATATGGAGGTGTTTTCTCATTTGTGGTTCCTCCTTCCCAGATAACTCCAACTTGTGTCAGGTCAGAAAAACAAACAAACAAAACAGGACAGAACACTATCTCCTAAACTTATTAATCAGTCTTACTCTGACATTATAGTGGCTATTTGGAAAATACGTACACACACACTCACACATGCTCACAGTTCACACTGACAGACGCTCTTACACTCACACACTTACACTCTAACACACACACACACACACACACACACACACACGGCTGATGCTCATATCCCTGTAGTGCAGCATGGCGTTCTGAGAACATTAGAAACAGGCCACCTAGACTGGAGTTACGGCTCCATGAGTCTCTAGTTATTTGAGATTCACCAAGTTGCTTAACTGTGTCCAGTGTTCTCATCCATAAAGTTAAGATCCTAGTAGAGTGGCTGTATTATGATAGGCATGGGCCCTAGATACACTGGCTTTTGTGAGTTTCTTTCTCCATAAAATATTTAAATCATACTTTACCACTGCATTAGCAAAAAGACAAACACAATCTGGCTGGAATCATGGCAACGTATTTATAATGGTAATTATATTCAATTTTTCTTGTGATTATTGAAAGAGAATTAAAACTTTTTGTGGACTCTGGGCATTGTGCCTCCTGGATAAGTTGGCCCAGATTGTTATAAATGCTAAATTAATTGGTGTTTGTGAAGCACTTGGAACAGTGCCCAGCACTACAGCAGGCACTCTCTGAGTATTTGTTAAATAAACACAAATTTAGAGCAGCAGCTAGACCAGATGTTGCTTCCTTCCAAACTTCCTCCTGCTCTCTGCTATTCTAATAAGTCAAATCCACTTCAAGATGTGGTGAAGAAATTTCTTCCCACTAACCTGTAACTTTAACTACAAAAGCTTCCAAAGAATAAATCAGGAGCATGAATTAGATTTAATTCAATTCCATTCTGTTAAAAGTAAGTAGGGGTGCCAGGCAATGTTTGCACCTCTCTCCTGACTCAGCACAGCTTCAGAGCGCCAAGGAAACTGAGGCATCAAGATGCTCACACTCCAACCTGAGAGTATTCACAGTCTGTCTTCCAGGTTTCATTATCAGGAGCAATGGCCTGTATCCATGTCCCCCGTATATATGACTAAGGATGCCAAAGCTGAGAGAACATACATACGTGTGTGTGTGTGTGTGTGTGTGTGTGTGTGTGTGTGTGTGTGTGTGTGTATTCCTCTGAAGATTAAAACACACAAAAATTTATTAGATATGAGTTCTCAAAAAATCACATGCATATTATATATATATATATATATATATATATATATAATCAACTTTTCTTTATCTTAACTAATCACCTATCACATAGGAAGGCCAACAGAAAAACTCAGCTGTTGTAAAATATTTCAGGGTCAGGAAAATAATTGTCTTTGTTTTGCTTCTCAAAGACTAATGGGGGACTTTGTTAAACAACACTTTCCAGCCTTGATTTCTGCCATTCAAGTCAGATGAATTTTGACCCATACATAAAGCAAGACTAGAACACCAACTACTATAAGTTAGAAAACTGACCCCCTCCCCTACACTGTCATCTAATAAGAACTGTCCACTATCTCACCTGCTTCAGAGTAATTATGCCATTCCCCAGTTCCTGCTCTCAAATATACACTGCGTATCTGACTGTGTGTTTGGGGCTAGCCTTACTCGACTACGATTATCCACCACATGTCAACCATGTAATTCATGGGGCCCACTGCAAATTAATATGTGGGTCTTCTTATCCCCAAAGAAAACACCTTCTTCCTTCTTTCTGCATCTTTCTCTCTGTTCCTGTGGTTTTTATCTGATACCCCTTCAGACTCAAGAAGAGGATTTGAAGGGAACGTGACACTCAGGATCACCAGTGTGACACAAGCATGTCAGTTCCTCTAGGTGGGACCACCAGCTCCCCCAAAATGACACAGAGACTTACTACTAATCATAAATGCTTGGCCAATAGCTTGGGCTTGTTACTAACTAGCTCTTACAACTTAAATTAACTCATATTTCTTATCTTTCTACTACCACATGGCTGGGTACATTTTCTCAGCACTTCTTGCTTCTCTCTCCATGTCTCCTGGCAACTCCACCTTCGTCATCCCCTCATTCTCTATTTCCGTCTGCAAGTCCTGCCTAACCTCTTCCTGCCTAGTTATTAACCATTAGCTCTTTATTAAACCAATGAGAGCAACACATCTTCACGATGGACAAAAAGACTATTCCAAACAGGTTCCCACCCTTCCAAACACAATCCCAGCCAGGGGAGTGCCTAGGGAGCCACTGCTCACTGGAAGTTTTTTCAGGCAGGGTGGGGGCTGCTGGGAATCTGTACCTGAGAGGTCAGAGGCAAGAAGTAAAAGGCTAAAGCCCCTGGTTCACACTCTATCGTCTAGGAAAACTTGTCCCTACAGGTAAATTCTTCAGTTGATTATTTGCTCTGTCTGATTACATTCAGCCGATCCTTGGTCTTCAACATGCTCATGTTAACCCCAGTGATCCCAGCTGGCATCTGCTGCCACATCCTGTGTGCATACAAATGTCAAGTCCTATGGGGAAATCATAAAACATAGTGCATGACCATGCTACTGCAGAAATCTTTTGCCAGTTGTCGGGAAAAAATGAAAACAGGATACACGCAAGCAATATAAATCATACTTGATTTCAGATTAATTAAGCATTAACACTCAAAAGTTTGAATTTAGATGCAAATCTTCGTGTTTAGCAGATCCAGTCCCTATCTGATCCTTTTATTAGTCATATTATAGAAAGTCCTGTCACTTGATGCTATTTCATATTATAGTTTTTAAATTTATAAGATCTGTCTGAGTGTGGTGGCCTTTAATCCCAGCAGCCAGGAGGCAGATGGAAGTGATATATGAGTTCAGGTCAGCCTAGTCTACAGAGTGAGTTCCAGGATAGAGAAACAAAACCAAAACTAAAAAAGATCTAACAAACTAAAGATGTCAAATTAGAAGTTGCCTCTCTACAGTCAGGCAAAGGAGAAAGTTGGAATAAGAAAAGCACACATCCTGTTTCAAAGACAGAGAGAGGAAGAGCCATGGAAATCTACAAAAGAGGTAAAGGGTACCTGGGTGCCTCTGACAGCAGCCTGGCTTTGCTGATCCCTGGTGGAGGGAGGCAAGAGAAGCAGCTTGCTTCCTCTGTGCTGGGGGGTGTTGAGGATTGAGCCTCCAAGAGCAGTCTGCCCAATAACAAAATGCCCTCCCCAAACACATACACACGCCACACACACACACACATCACACACACACACACCACACACACACACACACACACACACACACTACACACACACACACACACACACACACACACACACACACACACACACACACACACACACACACACACACACACACACACACACACCACACACACACACACACATACACACACACACACACACACACACACACACACACACACACACACACACACACACACACACACACATATACATCACACACACCACACACACACACACACACCACATACACCACACATACACACACACACACACACCACACACACACACACACACACACACACCACTAAACAAATAAAGCAATAAAATACTAAAATCATCAAAGAAATAAGGGTATTTCAAGACAAGTACAAACTGAAGCAGTTGATGACCACCAAGCCACCACTTCCTATGATACTTAAAGGAACAGAGTACACAGAGAAGAAAAACAGTCTCAATTATGAGAGCACTCAAAATAATAAATTTCACGAGAGGAATAAATGAACAAAGGAGAAATAGGATGGAATCCATCGCATCTAACACAGTAGGCCAGCAAACATCTAATGTGAATAGAGGGTAAATGTCTTGATTACTTTTCTATTGCTGTAATAAAACCTCAGCCAAGACAACTTATAAAAGAAAGTATTTAATCTGGGGCTCGTGGTTTCAGAAAGTTAGAATCCATGACATTCTAGCAGGCTGAATGGCTGCAGGCAGGCCGGCATGGCACTGGAGCAGTGGCTGAGAGCTTACTTCTTATTCACAGTTATAAGGCAGAGAGAACCAACTGGAAATGAATGTCATGGGCTTTTGAAACCTCAAAGCCCACCCCAGTAACACAACCCCTCCTAATCCTTTCCAAATTGTCCCACCAACTAGGAACCAAGTATTCAAATGTAGGAATCAATGGGGCCATTCTCATGCAAACCACCACGAAAAAGAAATGAGCAAATAATAATCAAAACAACCAAGAAAATTACAAGAGTGAGTAAACATATATCAATAATAACCTTAAATATAAATGGCATCAATTCACCAATAAAGAGACACAAAATATCTCACTGGAGGTGCACACCTTCAGTCCCAGCACTCAGGAGGCAGAGGCTGGTGGACCTCCATGATTTTGAGGCCAGCCTGGTCTACCCAGGGAAGTCTAGGCCAACAATGGCTAGATAGGGAGACCTTGTCGCAAAAAACAAACAAACAAACAAACTAACTAAAACTAAAATAAAGAATAAAAAGTTGCCTACTTTGCAGAGGCCTGAAAATGAAACAAATGGAAGCTGAGAAGCAATCTGATGTTGCTATTGTTTGTGATGGCCGAGGCAGAGGAGGGGTTGCCTGTCTTCTACTGCTCTCTGTCTTACTCCTTTTAAGGTAAAACCTCTTTTTCCTAACCTGGAGCTCATGTTTTTAGTTTGCTGCCACGTGAGTGCTAGGAATTGAACCTGGGTCCTTCACCAGAGCAACAAGTGCTCTGAACTGCTGAACCATCTCTCCAGCCCCCAACATATGCTTTTTTTTTTCAAAATAATTTATTTATTTTTATTTTATGTGCATTGGTGTTTTGCCTGCATGTGTGTCTATGTGAAAGTGTCAGATGCCCTGGAACTGCAGTTACAGACAGTTGTGAGCTGCCATGTGGGTGCTGGAAATTGAACCTGGGTCCTCTGGAAGAGTAACCAGTGCTCTTAACCTCTGAGCCATCTCTCCAGCTCCTACCTATGCTTTTTATAAAAATGTCAAAAACATATACTGGAAAGGACAACGACTTTAACAAATACTTCTAGAAAAATTGAATTTTTATATGAGTAAGAATGAAACTAAATCCATATCTCTCATCATTCACAAAAATTAATTCAAAATAAAGTCAGCATGGTTGTCCACACCTTAAATTCCTCCACTCAGAAGGCAGAGGTAAGTAGATATCTGTGAGTTCAAAGACAGCCTGGTCTATGTAACAAGCCCCAATTAAGCCAGGATTACAGAGTGAGACCCAGGACACATACATATGCAAAGATTTTCTGAAAAGGACTCCAGAAGTGTGGAAAACACTTCCAAGGATGAACAAATAGTAGCTCATCAACTGAAGTTTCAGCACACCATGGAGACACAGTCTACAGAAGAGAAAAGTCATTGCCAGCCACACACCAGACAAGAGATGAATAGCTAAAATATAAAGAGAACCATAAAAATTAAATATCAAAATCCAGATAGCTAATGAGTAAATTGGGCTAGTGAATGGAATAAACAGTTTGGAAAAATAGAAACAACCAAATGTACACTTGAAAAAAACTAAGTGATCCTTAGCCATTCGGGAAATGCCAATCAGAAGTGCTTTGAGATTCCGTCTCTCCCATCCAGAATCCATATTAACAAGAACACATATGACAGCAAATGCTGATGAGGCAGAGGGAAAGATTAACCTTCTTTTGCTGTTGGTAGGAACCCAAGTGTGTGGAGCCATTATGGAAATCAGCATGGAAGTTCCTCAAGAAACTAAAATTGTACTTAACATATGACCCAGGCATACCACTCCTGGATATACACCTACAGCACTGTAAATCAACATAGGACAGAGATATCTTTCATCCATAATTACTGCTCCACAACTCACAGTTAGCTAAGAAATGGGATCAGGCCCTCCCTCATTGATCACTAATGAGAAAATGCCTTTCAGCGGGATCTCAGGGAGGCATTTCCTCAGCTGAGGCTCCTTCCTCTCTGATGATTCTAGCTTGTGTTGAGTTGACACACAAAACCAACCAGTACAGGGAGACTATCTGGAGGAAAATAGGGTATCAACCAGAGGGGACAGAGAGAACAGCAGAGGACAGTGAGTGAAGGGAACAAAGCTTAATGTTGCATACATATGAAAATGACATCACGAAATCCATTGCTTTGTATCTTAGCCTAATTCTTAAAGTGCTAATAATCATGCTATCTACTTATTGGAGGATGGGGAGAAAGATTGTACGGGGGGGGGGAAGGGGTAGCAGAAGACAGCTGATAGGAAGGGCAAATGAGAATAATGGGGAGAGATGTTTTAAGTGGGGAGAGGGATGAGAAGGCAGGGCAGAGGAGACGGTAAGGGAGGAGGATAACTAACACCAGGGATGCCTGGAAAAGCCGTATGAAGAGTTGCTGTTTCACAGATGTCATATGCATACATATATATTCATATAAAAGCTTTAATGCAGCTAGCTACTCTACACAGGGATGATGCGCCTCCCAGAAGTCATCAGTTACTAAATAATAAGTCCAGTGCCGGGTGTAGGATACCTCTCCTTGGGATGTTGGTCAGAGGTGTCCCAGAGACCCCCAAACCATACAGGCTGTTGACACTATTCTCAGTTGCCCACAAGAACTTGATGGTATGACCCAACTGATATATATATATATATATATATATATATATATATATATATATATATCACATCACAGTGGTGGCACATGCCTTTAATCCCAGCGCCCAGGAGGTAGAGGCAGGTGGATCTCAGAGTTAGAGGCCAGTGTGATCTATAGAGAGTTTTCCAGGACAGCCAGAGATACACAAAGAAACCTTGTCTCTAAAACAAAACAAACAAACAAAACACTGCTTTGATTACAGGACATGAAGAAATTGAGTTAGTATATGTATGTAGGAGCTCTCTCCCTGATGGTTTGTCTTCACAGTATCAGAGGTGCTGTATAGTCTGTTGAGTAAGAACTGTCATTAACATTCTCCTTAGCTGATGTCTTAGATAGGGTTTCTGTTGCTGTGAAGAGACACCATGACCATGGCAAGCCTTATAAAGGAAGACTTTATAAAATGGCTCAGCAGGTGAAGGAGCTTGCTAACAAACCTGACAATCTGAGCTGGACTCCTGGAACCTACATAGTGGAAAGAGAGAACCAACTCCTAAAAGTTGTCCTCTGACTTCCACACATGTACCATGACGCACAAGTATATACACACATAAAATAATAATAATAATAATAATAATAATAATAATAATAATAATACTTTAATCCAAGCACTAGGGAGGCAGAGGCAGGCGAATCTCTGTGAGTTTGAGGCCAGCTGGTCTACAAGAGCTAGTTCCAGGACAGGCCCCAAAGCTACACAGAGAAACCCTGTCTCAAAAAAAAAAATAATTACAATAATAACGATGATGATGATGTAACTTTAAAAATTTCAATTAATGGGGTGGCTTACGGTTTCAGAGGTTTCGTCCATAATCATCATGGTGGGACACAGAAGTGTGCAGGCAGACATGGTGCTGGAGAAGGAGCTGAGATTCCTACTCTTGACCCACAGTCAACAGAAAGTGAACTGTCACATGGGGTGTGGCTTAAACATATATGAGACCTCCAACAAGGCTACCACACCTACTCTGACAAGGTCATACCTCCTAATAGTGCCACTCCCTATGGGCTATGCATTCAAACACATACCTATTCAAACCACCATAGTTATGAACACTAAGAGCTACAATAAGGACCAGCCTGGCAATACATGCTGTGAGTGCAATAGTGGCACAAACGTTAGGGGATGGGTGAAACCGACTACTTTCTAATCGTATTTAAGACCCTACCCACAGGAGGAAAGACATGCCTGGTACTTTAAATCTGGCCAGTAATCCATGGTTGGAGCTCATAGGCTCCAGAGGTAAAGTTAATATTATTATTTTGCTACATGAACATAATATCAAATTGTCCTGTAAATTCATATCTCTAAACCCATAGATGAGTGCAATTATCAGACCTCATCAAAGAAGTTTCTTTGTGCAGTGATCAACAGTAAATGCAAAAACAACTAGTCAAAGTACAGAGAATACGGTCTGTGGAATGCTCAACCATTAATCTATATCCCATTCCCTCTCCAAAGGGCTCAGGAAACATCACAGAAGAGGGGATGGAAAGGATTGTTAAGAGGCAGAGAAGACTGGTGAAACAAGGTCTTCTGGACACTCATGAACTCACGCAGCTGTGGTTGCCCGCACAAGACCTGCACAGGTCAAGCCAGTCAACCATGCAGCATGAGTGGGGAGGGGTCACCAACTTCCACCCCTAGTTGCGGAGGTATTTGTTAATATCTATCCGGTGGAAGCTATGGGAGGTAGTGTCAGCTTTCTTTAATGTTGTGACCCCTGGTTTCCAGAGTTGACTGCACACCTGGAAACTTTAAGAGAATTTACGACACTGGGCCGATGTAAATTATACTCTACAGAACACAAGAACTTGGGGGCAAGATCTCAGATAGTGAAGTAATCTCCAAGAAAACACGGGAGCTGCCAGACACTGCGGTGAGTTGAAGTCCTTTCTTTTCCACTTAGAAAATAGATGTAGAGATATTTAGTCTTGACAACAAATATTGGAGAAAGTCTAGGATGCTCCTGTGTGTGCTTTTAGCAAAACATGCTTGATTCCCAGTTGGATCGCTTGGGTATTTTTTGAAGAGACATCACTCATGTCGTACTCAGCCAAGGGTTGAGCATAGGACCCAAACCAGGCCAGACAGACACTCTCTTCTTTAGATACGAATCTTGGGTGGAACCACAGCTGGGTGATCAGGAATGCTTCCTGCTCTTGCAGAGGACGTGAGTTTGGTTCCTAGAACCCATATCAGGCAGCTCTTAGCTGCCTATAACTCCAGCTGCAGGGGATCTGATGCCCTCTTCTCAACTCTGAGAGAATCAACTCCCAAAAATTGTTCTCTGACTTCCACACAAGTACACATGCACACACACACATCATCATCATCATCATCATGTGATTTTTTTAAAAGTTTAATTACAAATTTTCAGTGCCTAACAGGATGGCTGCTAAGATCCTCCTGAAGTGACTTCATCACAGACACTTGTTGTTGACCAGCTATTAGAGGACCAAATTACTGTGAGTAAATTAAGAGGGGAAAAAAGCTCTACAATAAAAATGATAAAATACTAACAGAAATAAAAAAGGACACGCAAAAATGGGTAAACACCCAATGTTCATGGTGTTGGAAGGGCCAATATTACTAAAATGTTTACAACTGAGTAATAAATTGCCAACTTGATATAATCTAGAGTGAGATGGGCCTCTGGCCATTCCTGTGGGGAAGTATTTTGAGTGTGTTAAGTGGGGTTGGAAGCTCCACACACTGAGGGCGGCACCATTGTGGGATCCTGGACTATGTAAACAGAGAAAGGGAGCTGAGTGGCAGCTTGCATTGCTCGCACCGAATTCCTGATGGTGGGGGAATGTGACCAGCTACCTCAAGCTCCTGCAGCCTTAACTTACCCCCTATTCCAGTTTGACTTTTCTGTTGCTGTGATAAACACTGACCAAAAGCAACTTGGGGAAGAAAAACTCTTATTTCAATCACAGGTTACAGTCCATTATTGAGAGAAGCCTCGGGGCTGACACTGAAGCCAAGCACTGAAAGGAACGTGACTTCCTGGCTTGCTCAGCCGCCAGTCTTAGACAGCTCAGACCCAGCTGTCCAGCGAGGTACCACCCGTACAATTAGCAACCAAGAAAACGCCCACAGGCCAATATGATGGGGTCAAACCCTCAGAGGAGCGTCCCTCATCCAGTTGAAGAAAAGCAGGCACCTCACCCACCATGATGGACTGACTGTACCATTGAACTGGGAGTCAAATAAACCCCTTTCTTCCTTAATTTTGCATTTTCTCTCAACTCTGAATGTGAGGCTGACCTGGGCTACGTAGTGAGTTCCAGGCCAGCTTGAGCCACAGAGTAAGACTCTCCCACCAAAAGAAAAAACATCTTACAGTAAAAGTAAAACAATGTCTTCGTGTATAGAAGACAGTCAGATGGTCAGTGTAAAAGGTAGGGGGCATTGCTTCACACGCCCAGAAAGCAGTCCGTAGAGGCAGCTGCAGTTGTGAACCGTACCGGCTGGTTTGTAATAGCCTATGATCCACCTTCCTTTGGATTCAAGAAAAGTGAAACAAAGTGGATAATTCGGGCACCGTGGTTATTCTTCACCTCACCACCTATTTCCTATCATTTCAAAGAACCCTGTTTCCTTAAGAGGATTCTCTTAGCAGCCAATAAACAACCCAGGCTCTTTATTAAGCCATTTCCTTCGGTGCCACCCTCCACCGGCTCATTTTCAGGCTTTCTTTTGTTTTGCCAATCTTCGGTGTGGCACGGGAATGGAAAATGTCCAGCCTAAACCTAGCAAGACATCTCCATAAGTGTTGTGCTTGGTTCAACCCCTTTCAAATCTGAACGGTTTGCGGTGTTCCTAACTTTGGAGGGAAGTATGTGGCCCAACCATCCTGGACGCACCGGGTCTCGTTGAAACCCTGAGGGGAAAATCCCTATCCAGACGTGCGAAGTCGCCACCTTTCTTAGCACTGATTTCCCCTACTTTATAAGCAGAGCGCCTCGGTGAAACTTAAGATGGTCTGTCTGCTGGAGCTGAGCTAGAAGTCTCCGCGTTGGCTCGGATTTCTTTAATAGCGAACAACGGCACTATCTCAACTCTTGGCAGAAGACTAGAACTGAAAGAATTCGTGTGAAGTGATACTGTGTGGGGATTTATAGTCCCTTGGCAAATTCAGTTTGCATTATAGCAGGCTGTAGGCGTTTGCCTTTATATGGTAGACACACTATTTTTGTAAAGGTATTATTGTTGGTGTCACACCTACAACCACAGGTCTGAACACTAGGGGGCAACCTTGGCCTTTTTTGTAGTCAAAGCTCTTTAAAACTAGCATTTTAAGGAAAATAACTGAGTCGTCATGCCTGACGCTCCCCTTCCTCCAGTTTTATTTTAATGTTGCCATCCACATTTATGCAATTGGCATGTTATTCTTAAAGGCAGACTCAAGCAAAGTAGAGGAGCATTAAACATGCATAAATAGGACCCCCTCTGCCCCCCCCCTCGCGCGCCGCCCCTATGGCATTCAGGCAGGAGTAAGAGCGGCCTACTTTCCCTTGCCTTCATAGGTTAAATATTTGTTCTAGGTCTGGGGACCTCTGTGGTGAACAGGGTGAAAGGTTCAGGCATTATGCTGGCCTGCCTCTGTTACCTGGCAGAGTCCAGACAGTACCCTGGTCAGCCCAGGGTTCCACGGGAACTAAGTCTGCATGCAGGTGCAAAGGACCCCTTTAAAAGACAGACCCCTGCCCACTTACGCTTCTCTTCTCTTACGCTTTTCTGTACCTCTCTCTCTCTTTCTCTGTCCTACTCTGTTCTTCCATGTCCTGCTCTCCCATCGTAATAAACTATATGATTAATATACTCTTTATGTTCTCCATGGTTCATGTTCCATAGAGCGTGCCTTTAATTTAAGCAGAAGCCTAACACAGAGGACACAGCCTTTGCTTCTGTGGAGTTTGCACTGGCATGGAAGAGACATCAACCAACTAAATAAAATATTTTTAAGTAACAGTAATTTAAAATAACGCTGTACAGGATGTACAGAGGACAGTGTGCCGGTCAGAAAGGGCCTCTGAGGGCAAGAGCGGCCGAGGCAAAGGAGCCAGGAGAGCCAGTGTGGCTGCCCCTAGCAAGGACAAGCTTGGGTGATTGGTTCAGCAACGCAAAAAGCCCCTGTAGCTGGGGCGTGGGAAAGGAAGGGAAATGAGGTTGAAAGATCAGCAAGACCAGGCCTTGTGAGGACTAGCTGGCCATGGAACGACATGCTGATTATGTTCCAAGCTGATTAAAAAAGAAGAAAGATGAAGGGGCCAGAGTCCACCCTCACCATATGTTTCAATGTGATGTGCTGTTAGAATCAACATGATCTCTACCCTAGGACCTCCCAACCCAGACCAGACCTCAGAGGCATATCACACATGCCAAGGAAGACATGGTTTTCAATGCAGATCTCTGCTAGGTAAAGGCATAAGTAGGAGACGGGGGGGGGGGGGGGGGGGCGGGGCGGGGAATCAAGGTTTAGAAACACTAAACCCGGTGGCAAGCATCCATTTCTCTCTGAGAAGGGATTTGAGCCCACAAACGCCCTTTATGCCGAATAGGAAAACAAAGGAGATTGGATTTTCCCATCATGATATGTGCAGATCAGGTTTAGGCTCTAGGACATCTGAGTTCAGCAGGACTCTTTATGCCTGGCATGTAACAACGGAGCCTTATGATGAACGATGGATACGATGGGAGACCTGGTCTGTGGCAGGGCACTGATGGAGGCTGATGTTCTAAAGGATGGTGCAACCTGACTCAGCCAGTTCCAAGACCTTTTTGTTTTAATACAGGTGTGCCTGAAGATGTTTGTGTATTGCTCAGCTCATTAACCTGGTGGTGTGGCACCAAGCAGCATCTTAGGCTGGGACCAGATGGAGAAGGCAGTGATTTGGCTCTTGACCATACAAATCAAAGGTTAAGATGCAAGACTATTTCTAAGTGACAGGATGGTTGTTCAGATGTCACCCAGACAGACTTCAGCTGCCCTTTTCATGACTTTTCCTCCTTTTATGAACTTTATGCCAGTTCAACTTTACTACCCAAGCAGTGGGTTCATTCAAGTACCATAATGGGGCATTAGTATCTTGTGGAAAGAACATGCTCCATTGAAAGAATGATGGCTGCCACTCATCTCCAGCCAACACTGGCTGGTCTCCTGGTTTGTCTAGAGAAACTAGAAATCCAGATTTTAAATTTTTACTTAACACAGATACATACATACACGTGAATTTAATATTTCTTTTATTCATTTTTGTTTTGTGCGTGTGTGTGTTTGACCTTCATGTCTGTGTACCATGTTTGTGCTTGGTGCCCAAGAAGATCAGAAAAAGATGTTGGATCCTCTAGCACTGGAGTTACAGATGGTTGTGAACCACCATTAAGTGCTAGGAATTGAATTTGGGTCCTCTACAAGAGTAACTGGTGCTCTTAACCACTGAACCATCTCTCCAGTCCCTGTATTTGTTTTTAGATGGTCTAACTATATAAGCCAAACTAATCTCAGATGCACAATCCTACTATCTCCACCTTCTTGAGTACTGTAATTATAGACATATATCGTCATACCTGGCTGAAATCCTTTTTGTGTGTATCTGCTTTCAGATGACTCAATAGTCACTGAATGGTCAAGTAAATCTTGGCTGTGGACTTTGCAGGGTCCATATGTGTACTTGGCCTTAGTTACCAAATCACTTTCCAACATTTATCACTAAAATTCTAAATCATTAGAAAAGTGTTATGGTTTTATGCTGCATAACTCTGTCCACCTCTCAACTAAATTCTATTAACTTTCACACATACAAGCCACAGTCAGTTACTTGTTTCAGTTGACTTTAATAGTACGGGATCTGAAAGGGCAGCATGGGGTAAGAAAGGGCTGTTGCATGGTCTAGTACACTAACCCAGTTCAGAATGTTCGGCTGACTCCAGCTCCCTGGTTCCTGTTTGGTCATGATTTCAAACTGGACCCCGGGGCTGGGGCAATGACTCAGTGGGCAACATGATTGCCATGAAAGCACAAAGAGCTGAATTTAGTTCCCCAGAACACGTGTAGAAGCCAGCTTAACAGTTGGTGTCTATAACCCCAGGGCTAGAAGTAGGGGTGGGAAGTAGGGGGCTGCAGAGGCAGTCAAATTCCTGAACCCACTGGTCAGCTAATCTAGTCGAATTGCTGAGCTCCAGTTTAAGAGGGGACTAGAGAGACAGCTCAGTAGTGAAGAGCATTTACAGAGACCTGGGTTTGGTTCTCAGCATCCACATGGTGGGTTCAAAACCATCCAAAACTCCAGTTCCAGCCCTCTGGAGCCCTCTTCTGGCCTCCTAGAACATCGGCATGCATGTTGTGCACACACATGCATGCAAATTTGACAAACACTCACACATAAAATAAAAATAAATCTTTAAAGGTACAAAGTGACTGATAAACATGCCTGACATCAGTCTTTGGCCTGTGCACAAGCCAGCACACACACACACACACACACACACACACACACACACACACACACACACATACATACACAAATATACAATAAAACTGTTAGGTATAGTATTACAAACCTATAATCCCAGCATTTAAGGACAGAAAGTTAAATTAGAGGCTAAGCTGAACTACAGACCCTGTCAAAATGACTAATAAATACCCGAGGATCTAAGACTTCAGAACCTTATGAGCAGGGTAGTCTATGAAGGCCCACCTTGAAAATCCAGGACAAATTCCAGAAATTGAACCCTGGACTCAAAGGGCCTGGACTCAACAGCATAGGTTCTCCATCTCCCCAATGTGGTCAGAGCTTCAAGAAGGACTACAAGCCTTGGATTACCTTGTATGACCCTCTGTGCCATCAAGAGTGGCCAGGCACAGAGTGTGGTTCCTTTTGTCAGCGAGAGCCAGCAGAGATTGCTCGAACCAAGTTTGTGAGAGTGAGATGGCTTTGGAGCAGAACGGCTTTGCACAGAGGATGCTGGTTTGAGGCGGGAGAACCTAGAAGCGAAGGCCTTGCCAGTGAGAACTCATTCTTTAATTAAGTCCCATGAGACCTAGTGCAGAACACTTTTACAGGTTGAAAATAGCCTGCCTTGGGGTTCCCACGAGTGCACTGGGACTCTCGGAAGGAATTGAAATCCTGACAGCCGCTCTCAAGTTGGTATATCTAGAGAGATTGATTGACAGCCTGCTCTAGTCCTTTGTGGCAACTGAGGAGCATCTGGGGCACAGAGCAGGAGAGAAAGCTCTCGTCCCTACCACCATCACCACATCTCTCCACTGCGCTTAAAGAAAATTCCATTTCCTGATCAGAAGCAGCGTATCATTAAGGGATGTGAATCTCCATGGCAACCAAGGATCGGCTGCTACAAGCTAATGGAAAAAAGAAAGAAAAGCATCCGGCCAGAGCTTACTACACCCACATTAGCTTAAAATGCCTAGGCTTTTAAGCAATGTAGAAAAGGAATATATTTTCTGGACTGACAGTTACGCCAAATTTTAGAATCATGAAATTGTAAAAGTGAAAGAAACCTTGCGCCTTGCAGCATAATCAAAGGATGCAACTAAGTATTTGCAAGGTCAGCCGACCATGCTGATGGCTCCCTGATAGTGTGGAGGGGTGGGGAGATCATGTGTGGAAGTCAGACTAGGCTGAATAAAGGGACAGCAGCCTCTGCAGCTGCAGCTGATTGCCCTGTGGGCAAGACTGGCCCTCTGAGGCTCAGTGTGATTGTGAAAGGGAGAATCTGCTGAGAATGCAGATTAGAGTACGAAGCACCCCCACTTCCTCTGCTCATCACAGCCAATTGAGAGCACATCTGTGAGCTCCATTTTCCATTTGATTCGACACACATGGCCACCCCTGTCAAACCTGAGGACACTGAGAGCCAGGTCACACTGTGAGCAAGCCAGGCCTCAAGCTCTGCCTCCTGAAGGAGTGCCCCCTCCCTTCCAGATTGGTGCAGTGAGAGACCAGGGTAGCTCCAAGAAACCCGTTTCCACTTTGATTGGTACGAGTTAGCCTTCCTATTGGATATAATTGTAAGAACCGTACAAATCGTTTCCAGAGAGGAAGATGTTGTTATTACCTGTTGGTGTCATTAGAGACTACAGAGCAGAGCTCTCTGTGTGCTGCCAGAGGCTGACCTTGCAGTCATAGGCAGCCTGAACACCCATGAGTCCTCACACAAAACCCTCATTATCCTCCTTGTCTGTAAACAAGGAGATGGTGCCTAAGCAGTGATACACTGTCTTCTATGGACCACAGTAACGGCTCTGCACAAAAGCATGCACTTCAGGCCATTAGCCATCACTGACAAACACTTGCTCCTATGTCCACCGGCAGCAAGCTTTCCAGACTAGCTGATGGGCAAGCATCCCCTGCTAGAAGAAGGAACTCTGACCATTGTAGATGGGAAAGGAATGGCCACTGGGAGGACAGAGGGGAACCAGGCCATGGACAGCTGCCAGGACTCTCAATTAAAAACTCTTCTGTCCTGCCACACAGTTCCAAGTTCCAAGATCAACCAATTCCAGAAATTTTGAGAGTGCCTTGTTCAATTCTTGTTCAATTGGTACAACAAGAACTACACTTTGAATTCACACAAACTGGCACCTAATGTACTTGGGAGAGTCTGCATTTCTGCACTTCTTTCTCTCTCTCTCTCTCTCTCTCTCTCTCTCTCTCTCTCTCTCTCTGTGTGTGTGTGTGTGTGTGTGTGTGTGTGTGTGTGTGTGTGTGTGTGTGTGTGTGTGTGTGTGCTCTCATTTGTTTTCAGAGAAAAGGTCTCACTATGTAGCTGTGATTGGCCTTAAACTCACGGAGATCTGCCCACCTCTGTTCTCTTTCTTAAGGCCACACTTAGTCCCTCTCTTGGAAGCAGCTCTCTTTCTTCCTGCAGTCCTCGAATGTACTTCCACAATTAAGGAAACCACAGTGTGGTAACAAGAAGCAAACTATGCTACATTGTTCATTTTTAAAACTCATTTGTCTTTTATACCCAGACTTATTTAAATGTGTTTATTTTAACTGGAGATAAGCTCATTAAAAACTCTACACAATCTATCTGGGGTATAGCTCAGTATAGAATACTATACAAAATAAATCCATGATGCATGCCATAGTCCCACTTGAACCAACAACTGACAAATAAGGCCTCATGAAACTAAAAGGTTTACATATAGCAAAGGCTACTGTCACTTGAGTAAAGAGGCTACCTTTACTATTGAACTGAGAAAATCTTTGCCGTCTACATACTGAAGAGAGTATTGGTATTTAGAATGCACAAAGAACACAAGGATCTAAATATCAAGAAACAAACAAACAAAAACAATAAAAAACTATGCACAGTGAAACTGAATAGTGTTTTCAAAACAGAAATGCAATAGCTGGTAAACATTCTGTTACATCCTTCATAAATCTTAGGTGGGGCATGCCTATAGTCCCAGCACTTGGGAGGCAGAGACAGGCAGATCTCTGTGAGTTCGAGGACAGCCTGGTCTGCTGATTGAGTTCCAGAACGGGCTCCAAAGCTACAGAAAAACCCTGTCTCTGGGTGGGGGTAGGTAGTAAAAAAAGGAACATCCTTCATAAAACTCTTGGCAAGCACCAATAGAGGTAATAGAGTGGTTTTACCCTATAGAAATAAAGGGAATTATATATCACTATATTTCCAAAGGTTGGACTATCTTTGACTTCCTGGGATGACTGTCATTCATTTTGTTTTGTGGATAGCCCAGAATAGCCTTGACTTCAGGAACCTCCTGCCTTTGCCTCTGCTGTCTGTTCTTACTGTTCTAAAGATGTTGTTTATAAGAGTCACTTGAGCCAGGCCTACAGAGCAAATTCCTGGACAGCCAGTGCTACACCAAGAAACTGTGCCTCAAGAAACAAAAACAAAAAAAGATGTCACTGCATACACGTGTTGCAGAGAAGCATGCAGGCAATATACCCAGACTCATAAATGTAAATGAACCTTAAAGAAAAAGGAATATTTAACTATATAAATTAATACCATAGTAATTGATCTGTTGAAATCTCTCTCCTGGACTCATTTTTGGTGGCTCATATTTGCCTGGAAGGCAAATATGTTTGTTACAACTCCAGTGTATGTCCCAAGTGTTCCTTTGTGGAAACATAATCCCAACTGTGAGGTATTTAGTGGTGATAGTGAAGGGACCAGACCCTCATCTAGCCCCCTGCTTTGGTAGCCATGGCAGGCTGCAGAAAAGACCCATCAAGACATAGGCCCCTGACTCAGCAACATGTGCTGAATTCCCAACCTTGCCCGACCTTCTAGTCTCTGGAAGCCAGATACCCTCCATATGGCAAGGAACCAATCAGAAGTTAGCTGACAGGTTCTGGATGTGCTTTACAGTAACAGTAGGGTACAGAGCATAGCAACTGCCCTGGGAGGGCCTATAGGCCATAGCAACCTACCTGCAGCTGCAAGTTGATCAGTCAACAGAGGACAGGTCGCCCAAGCCTGGAAGTGCACCCATCCTGAGACTGTGCGACCCCCAGACACTCCCCTTGCTCTACACCAATAAATTCCCTGCCCCACAATCCCACCGGGTCCTTCTACCTCCACCCACTGTGTCAGATGGATGGAGGACCCAAGTTAATATAGTAACTCATTAATAATTAAAGACTCTCTGCTTTTGCATCAGATCGGGTCTCATGGTGATTTGGGGGTTCAAAATTTGGGCACAATAGAATGTAGTATATTTAGCAATGGAGTCTTTGGGGGCTGATTGGTCATTGTCAGATAAGGACACCAAGGTAGAACCTCATGGTTAATATTAGCATCTTTATAAGGAAAGAGAAACGGGAAGAGACACTTTTCCCACTTATACTTCCCCTGTGCCAGCAAGAAGACTCCCATCAGATGCAGATCTCTTACCCTGAGCTTAACCAGGAGCCAAAATAAATCTCTTTTCTTTATAAGTTATATAACCTCTGATACTTCATTATAGTAACAGAAAATTAATCCAACTGATCCACCTTTTACGCCTGGCTTCCATTTCTCAGAAAGGGAAATATTTAACTTCCTTTGGGTAGCTGGTTAGTTTCCCATTAGTTCTGATTTTGTAAATTTGTGTTTTGATTTCCTTAGAGTTATTTAAATATCAAGTGGTTTATTTTTTTTAAAACATGACAGTGTTCTCATCTCCGGGCGGTGGTGGCGCACGCCTTTAGTCCCAGCACTCAGGAGGCAGAGGCAGGTGGATCTCTGGGAGTTCGAGACCAGCCTGGTCTACAAGAGCTAGTTCCAGGATAGCCTCCAAAGCCACAGAGAAACCCTGTCTTGGAAAAAAAAAAGACATTGTTCTCAAATGTTTACTTGTCCAGCATTTCACTGTTTTTTTGAGTGTTTATTTGATTGTTAGTCTGTTTAGACTAGGGGAGTTGTTTGCTTGGGAGGTGTTTTTTGGTCAGTGGTAGGTTTTTTGTTGTTGTTGCTGTTGTTTGTTTTTGTTTCCTTTGAGATAGGGTCTCATGTACTCCAGGCTGACCTCATATTTGTTTTGTAGCTATAAATGATCTTGAACTTCTGATCCTCCTGCCTCTACTTTCCAAGTGCTGGAATTATAGGCCTGAGCCACCACAGCCATTTACACCATACTAGAGAGCAAACCCAGAGCTTCTTCATGAAGCCAGAGAGGCACTCTACCAGCATCCAGAGCCCTCCATTCTTTATTTTTTTAAAGTAAATTTGTCTCATTAGTATTTGGTTAAGGATAACAGAATTAGGCCTCTACTAAATTTGTCATTTAAAAAGAAAATGTGTAATGACTTTGTACTCTTTTTTTCTCCATAGCCCAATCTGGACCATATTTTTATCTCACTGGTATGAATTAGCCACCATCTGCAAAATAAAAAAAGTATGAGGCAGGCAAGCATAAGGGGGAGCCTAGCAACCCAGACTCCACTCAGCTAGAACTGTATACACCCCTTACTAACAAAATCTCTTCACAACCTGGATCCTCCCCCCACCCCCAAGGCACACACACACACACACACACACACACACACACACACACAAGCACATACCTGCAGGGAGCTGTGCATAGGCCAGGCTCCAAATGATGCCTTAGGTCTCCCCCACAGCAGCTCTTCAATAACTCCCCCAGGGTCCTAATGGATCCAAACTAAGCAAAACATGCTGATCCAGCCTGATCTGCTTTGGGGTATGATCTTTTCTGTTTCTTTTCTGTTGCTGTGACAAAATATTCTGATAGGAGCAACTGACAGGGAAAGGGTTCATTTCCACTCACAGTTCATGGGTACAGTCCATGCCTGAAGGAGAGATTTGTTTCAGCCCAATGTCCATGGCACTTGAGAAGTATTTTAAAATCCCCAGTAGTTGGTTTCTCTGCCAACACTGTTATGTTTTTGTTTAAATTAGATATAAAGAAAAAGAGGAAGCACAAGATGAGACATATTAACCAGTTTATTACTGGGCCCGGCAGAGTAGGGAGACTAAGAGAGAAGAGGATCAGGGGTAATGGCTGACCGCCATGGCCGGTCGCCATCGAGAGGCAGAGAAAGCGTGTAGATGGGAGAAGAGAGAGCAAAGAAGAAGCAGAGAGAGCGCAAAGCAGGAAAATTGGAACTTTTAAAGGGAAGACTGTGCATGCGCACTGAGGTTTCACGCATGCCCAGAGTCCGCACACAGGCTGTAAATGCGTGGTGGGTGATGTGGTGATGGCACGTCCCTGTGCGTGCCCTGACTGTTGTGTGTGTGTGTGGGGGGGTCTGTCTCTTAAAGAGGTAGAGCCGATCAGCATTAAAGCCTGAACCTTTCAAACACAGTAAGCCAGATCAAGCCAAATCAAAAAGTCCAGGTTTAATGAGCCAAGCACTCTCTGGTGACTCCCAGAAACTTGAGAGTTTATATCAGCCATACAATCAATAACCAGGCTAATGACCTGGACAGGAGTTCCCAAAAGAAGTACAAATGGCCAATATATTTGAGAGATGTTTTTATACTCTTAAATCATGGAAATATAAATTAAATTTATGTTGAAGACCAGAGAGATGGCTCAGCCAGAAGAGACACTTGTTTAAGAGCTGGGCAACCTGAGTTTGGTCCCAGGATCCCACAAGGTGGCAGGAGAGAACCAACTCCTGAGGAAGGTGCTATGGCCCCCACTGTGTCAAACACGCGCGCGCGCGCACGCGCACACACACACACACACACACACACACACACACACACACACTTTAATTTTTTTCCTAATTAAAAAGGATTATACTGAGATTCCATCCCATCCCAACCAGAATGGCTGTCTGTCATCAAGAAAAACAACAAACTGCACAGGGAAAAGCCCAGGAGACCTCGGCCTTACACAAAGAACTCCAGGCAAGGAAGGAAGCAGGGAGCAAGAGGCAGCCCTCCCCAGGGAAGATCACACCAATTGGTTATCCAGTGCCAAATCGACAAACCTGAAAACATACATACAAGTAACATTATGTGAACTCAACAGGCTAGTCTTAGGAATATATGTAGATACAAATACATATATGCATGCAGTAACTGTTGATGAAAGAATAGGCTATGGATCTGAAGGAGAATAAGCAAAGATATATGGGAGGGTTTGAAAGGAGAAAAGGGAAGGGAAAAATGTAATTGAATTACAATCTCAAAAACAAAAAAACAAGAAACAACCCACCAGTAGAGTCATAATGAAACAAGTTTTGTACACTAAAATAAAATAAAAACAAAAGAAGTCAGTGGGGGGGGGAGAGAAAAGAAAAATGACAACAGATGCTGATGAGGATGCAGGGGAAAGAAACCCTCATACAAGACTTACACCATAAAGAAACTGGTGCAGCCACTATAGAAATATCCCAACAAATTAGAAATGAATCTGCCATCTGCTCCAGCTGTACCCCTCCTCAGTATATACCCCAAGGATTTTAAGTCAACATACCACAGAGATATGTGTATATCCGTGTTCACTGCTGAATTATTCACAGTATCAAGATATGGAACTAGCCTAGATGTCCATCAACAAACGATTAAAGGAAACGAGGTTCTGAGATGCAATGGGATTTTATTCAGCTATAAATATACTTGATATCAGTCTCTGACCTCCATACACATGCACATACGAGTACACACACAATTTTTAAAAATAATCTAATACAAAATATAGATTTTTATTTACATAGATATCTTATGATTTCTGCTAATAATTCGTACAATATGAAATGCAGAACTTTTTTATACTGGCTACAGGGTCTTTGCTGTATTGATCCCCCAAGTCTCAGGACAGAGAGAGGATTTGCTCATTAATTTCGGAAAACTACCAGAATCACTTAAATAAACATGCAAGAGTGGTCAAATAAGTACAGTACGTTGACTGGGGAAAAAAAAATCTGCTGAGTCTGATTTTTCCAATCCTTTTACGATACTGGAAGAATCTTGAACAATAATCACTTTCCTGTCGGTGGATTAGAACGACAACAAGCCCTTCTGTCCCAATGTGTACAGGGAGAGGGGAGAACCCCGTAGTGGAAACCCGAGCCTCCTGAGAACCTTCCACAGTCGGCACGAGGCGGAGCGCTGGCCCCTGCTCCCTTTGTTCTTAGCCACCTGCTCTCCTGCTTTCACATTAAATCAGGAGCGAAAAAGACTGTGAAGACAGATTTTTGTTGTCTGCCTGTCTCCAGCGGATTTGCTGCTCAAAGAAGTCAGCCCTTACTTGGCTGAAGGAAGATTGGCGGGGCCTGAGATAACCCGGGCTCTAAGGTCCTTCCAAGGGAAGGGGGCTGTTCCTCTGCTTCCCCAAGGAATGTCCTAAAGGCAGGACTTTGCCTTCCCTCCTGATTTCTTTGCGACCTCTGCAGGGGACAGCTAATCCCTCTCCCTCAGCCAGCTAGGGTGATAGCTGATGCAGCTATAGACAAAGGTAGAGTAACAAGAGAAAATCTAGTCATCAACGTTAATGTGACTTGGTAGTAGAGCAAATACATGGTTAGAATGTACATGCCTGGCTCCCTTCGCCGCACCAAACCACCAAATAAGGGTCAAGGAGATAGCTCAGTGGGTAAAAGCCCTGGCCGAGAAAGCCTGACCACCTGGTTTCAGACCCCAGAATTCATAGAAAAGCAACTTCCAACTACAGGAAGATGGGAAAGGTGGACAGGGATCCCCTGGATGCCCATGGACTTGCTATCTAGAGTACAAAATGGCAAACTAGAAAGACTTGGTCTCAAACAAGCTAGAAGACCAGGCCACCCTCACATGTGGACACAAATGTAATGTAAACATGCACACACAAACACACACACATTGCACACACACAAATTTTACATATAATTAGATTACCTTTTTATATGTAATTTTATACGATATATATATATATATATATATATATATATATATATATAGTAATCTGAGAGCCTTCAGAAATTAAATATTTTACACATGGTGATACTATGTTATTTGAAGATTTATGGTAGGTCTGTCCAGGCCTTAATCCACTCAATGGAAAAAATTTAAGTGAATATTATTTGAACATTAATAAACCAAATTCAACTGGGCAGTGGTGGCACACACCTTAAATCCCAGCATTTGGGAGTCAAAAGCAGTTGGATCTCTGTGAGTTTGAGGCCAGCCTGGTCTACAGAGAAAGTTCCAGGACAGCAAGGGCTACATAGAGAAACCCTGTCTCAAAAAACCAAAAATCAACCAACCAACCAAACAAAATCACTAAGTTCAGATCAATTAAACCTAAATTCACCAGCCAGTGGGTAAAAAGGAAGCAGAGAGTATAAATTAAAAAGAGACAGCTGCCTCATCCATCTACGTACGCCTGGTGACATATGCCTGTAATTCCAGTGCTGGAAAGGCTGAAGCAGAAGTTTGAGTTTGAGACTAGCCTCGGCTATATAACAAGACTTGGTTGATGGAGAAGGATGGTGGCATATGCACGGCCTTCTCAGGTTAGATCTGTTAAAATTCCAACTCTGTGAAGTTTCTGGTGACATTCTGAGTGAGAGAGAGAGCGAGAAAACCAGTGCTCTGTGCATACTCTGGAGGCAGACGGCCACAGCTTTCTTCTCCTCCTCTGATAGCCCAGGGACATTCTTGAGCTGTTTCTCCCTAGTAGTCCCCTGAGCAAACGGGACGGTCTAGAGCTGCAACCACTGCCTAGAGGCCGCAGCCCCCCATAACCCTACTTGGTGGTATTCTCCAGTGTAATAGCAACCACTCCACAGAAAGTTCCAGTCCTCCACCAGCCCGTTAGCATGGGCTTGCTCTGCCTATTAACAGCTATTTTCTGCTCCTCTTGTCTTTGCTGACATGATCCTCTCCCTTAATTGGATAGAGGTCATTCTACCATGTGTTCATAGGAGATGGCTTTGGAAGAGTCTAAGACTGAGGATTTCTTGTAAAATATACTGTGATATTATTTAAATATTCTATAAACATTTTCAGCCTCAGGCTGTGTCACCTTACTCAGTTATGCTGCTATATTGTAAAATCGGCCAAGTTGTATATGTTCAACCAATCCCCATTCATTTATTTAATCTCTTGTTTTTCTTAGGGAACTACTCAAGGTCCAGTGTAGTTGTGTTACAATAAAACTTTATTTACAAAAACAAACAACAGGCTACATATGTTCCCAAGGCAGGATTTGTCAACTCTTCATCTAAGCCAATCGTATTATCATCTCCTCCATTGCCAGTGTTTGTTTGAAGCAACAGTGTGTCTAACAATTGGGGCCAGTGAGATATGGGAAGAAGTCTGTGGCAGGTTCCCCTCCTGACACAGAAAGCCTGTCCTTCCTCCCTGGAAAGGAGCTGCATAAGCATGTGATACCTAGAGACCAGATAGCTATCTGCAGTCACAGAAGTCTAAGACAAAACCTCACTCTCCAAGGCTGGGTGGGAGTCCAGGAGCAACACGCATCCTTGAGGAGGCTGTGAAAGGGTTAATTCTCTGCTCGCACGTTCCTCACAGCATATCTTATTCTTCAAAGCAATTAGAAGTTTGAGAGCAAGTGTTGCTCAATCCCTGTAAATTGGCTTCCTATGCTTAGGGATGATCAGAAAGGGCACAGGTGAGTCTCCAGGGACAAAAAAAAGTCAAGTCATCCATGAGTGGGGTCAAAAACTCTGGTTCCTGGAAGGGGGGGAGGTGCTCATAAGGTTTCATCACCCTGAACAGCATTTGTAGTTAATGGTTGCTAGGGGACAGAGAATCAAACTTAGTGATGTAGCTACTAGGAAGTTTCCCTTGCTCAAGTAAACAATCCCCCCACACACCATGCTTATGCAGCAACCCTAAATCAATGTAGTGGCACACGGGCGCATGTCGGCACATACACACATAGAGAACGTGTAAGTAAGAGGTAGACACAGGGGACTTGGGAAGAAAAGGGATTCAGTGGGTGGGAGAAAATGATAATGGGGAGATTATGATCAAAATACCTCATATATGTATGGAACTGTGAAAGATAAACACATTTAATCAGTGATAAATTAAATAAAAATACATTTCACAGGTCAACAAACACACAAAAACCTTCTAGTTCTCCAATGAAAGCAGGATTTAATCAAATGAAGGAGGATTGCTGGACATTATAAAAACCAATCCTTTCCATAGCATTTTGCCTGTTGAATACAAAGCTAACAGCCTAGATAAGAGAAGTACTGTATATAAAGTACTGTATATAAAGTACACGTCTCCTCTTATATCAGCCCCTGGCTTCCTTCTCATGGCTTTATTCAGTCATTTCTGTTCATCTTCTTGACTGCAGTTTCTCCAGAATATCATGTCTAGTCTAGGCATCACTCAACATTTTAGCCTTTACAAGGCACAATGTTTGGAAGCCTCACTCTGGATTCCCTATATTATAGCCACACCATCTTTTGGGTGAACCCTGACCTTTTAGCTGATAAGTGTGTGTCACACACACACATACATAAGAGAAAGAGAGGGGGAGGGAGGGAGGGAAGCAGAGACAGAGAGAGAGAGAGAGAGAGAGAGAGAGAGAGAGAGAGGGCAGAGGGCAGAGGGCAGAGGGCAGAGGGCAGAGGGCAGAGGGCAGAGGGCAGAGTGGATTTAACCAATGTAACCTGAACTTTCCTAGTTGTAGGCTAGCTCATACTGGAATCTGGAAGAGGGTGTTTCTTCCAAGCACCCTTCCAGGCAGCAATGCTCAGGGGTAGGAAAGGAATGCCTGAGCATGCAACCTCAAGGTTTGTTCCCTACTGATCTGAATCTCCATCTATGGGAAAAACAAGTTTCTTGCCTAGGATCACTTTCTGTGATTTTGGTAATCTATCTTATCTCTTAACTTGCTAATGTCATTTAGTTTTCTATTCATTTGATGTTTATTAACTAGCTTTAATGGTTTTCTTCATTCTAGAGAACCAATACTTTCCACTGATCCATAATGAACTTCCATTGTTTACTCTTTTGAATTTAATTTTGTTTTCCTTGCTTTTCCTGTTTTTAAGGGCTTACATACAGTTCCCATGGCCTTGGCCAACTCTGTCACCCATTCTTCCCAGTGACCATTTTTCTCTCCTGAACAACAGTCTCTCTTATCCTTTGTGTCCCCCGCTGGAGGGTATGTCATCTGCCTCTACTTCAGGAACACCACCCCCCAAATCAATGTCTTAATCCTAATAACACAATGTTCTCTTCAGAATGCTTCCCAAGTGGCCCATAGCAGCCATCGAAAGATAAAGCCCTAGACATGACTTGGGGTGGCTGGGCAGATTAGGTTTGGATTGGTTTTTTGTTTGTTTGTTTTGTTTTGTTTTTGTTTGTTTGTTGTTTTTGCTTTAGGAACAGAATCAGATTCAAAGTTCTGGTCATTGCTCATCACTGTTCTACATGGCATGTGTAGGGCCATCTACGTTACACATGGCTCTGTATGGAGCCGTCCCTGCATTCTCCATTACAAGATGGCACCTGCATCCGTCAGGCACCAAATGTAAACAAGTTAGTGCGCAGGCGCTGGGTAACTTTCCATCCCTTGGTCTCTGCCTCTTCCGTGGCATCATATGGTCCAATGAGCTACAGCGAGTCAGGGGGTAACACGTCCGAGGTGGCGGTTGCCAGCCTATATAAGGGATGGGTTCTTGGGAGTTCGGGGTCTCCGCTCTGTAAGCTTATGCTCTCTCTCTCAAGATGCATTAAAGCTTTACTGCAAAAGGATCTGAGTGTCCTATGTCATTCTTGCTGGCGAGACGATCTCTCAGGACATCTGGTACCGAAACCCGGGAACTTGTTAACATCGCCAGCACCGCGGAGACCCCTCGGAGGACGGGGCGGATTCAGAACTGCAGGGTGGTAAGTTCGGAGAGGTATGCTTAATCCTGATACCTTTTTTTTTTACTTTGTCCTTAATTTGTCACCACCATGGGATGGGTCAGTAAAAGCCTTAACTCTAGTCTTCATTCTTCTTTTGTTCACATTGGTCTTATATTGTGCTCATCATGGCTGGTATTTCAGTTCGCGACCAAGCTTACCCCAGGTAGCCGCCAACATAATGGGCTCTTCAAAACAGAGAGACCTAATTAAAAACTGTCTAGAGGATGAGGCTTGCCGTCCCACGGTAACAGAGAGTCAAAAAACGCTTAAAGAGGTACAGGATAATATATCAGAAACCGAACAAGATGAGAGATTAGGAGCTCAAAAAAGGAAGGACATGTCTAAGAAAAAGGGCCCTCCCCAGGATACAAAAAAGGGGGGAGAGACGATAGGGGATGACCGATCACACCCCGGTAAATCTAAGAGAAATAAAGACTCAAAACCTAGTCTCTACCCTACGGTAAAACTAGAGGCCTTGGAGCTGAGCAACTCAGACTCTGAGATTTTAGACTCTAGCGAGGAAACAGAGCTAGAGGAGGAGACAGCACGATATAAAAAAGACAGATACCACCCCGATAGATATTGGCTGCCAAAAGTGAAAACAAATATGAGGCCACCGCCTGTTAATCCAGTGGGTGTACTTTCATCAGCACCCCCATTATATGAGTTACAACAAAAATTTGGTACCGACTCCTTTTTACCATTAGAGGATTGGAGGAAACTGCAGATGGCTTTCCCAGTCTTTGACAGGGGAAAAGGCCGCACATGTTATCCAACACTGCTTGGAGGGCTGGGGTGCCTGGGGAAAGCCTCATATCCTAAAGTTGTTAAAGGTCAGAGAAAAGGTTGTTACAAATCAGAGAAAATGTTCTGTTTCCTGGTAGCCAGCCACATGCAACCTGGTCACATGACTAACTGGTCGCCATTTTGCTAAAGTTTAAAAAAAAAAAAAAAGGATACTTAAACCGCCATCTTGACTAAAGGTGACCACATGGAAATTAGAGGTACCATCTTAGAAACAAGTTTTTCAATTAAGATTTAAAATGTTAATGCTTCTATATATTGCAGAAAGACCTTAAGGGAATTTAAATTTCTTTTTAAAACCAGTTTTTTTAAATGTTTGTTTTTATTAATGTTTGTACTTAAAGAGCTTCAATTTAGAATTATTTTTAAGCAAAGCCTGACAATGTAAAGTTCTTGTTTTATAAAAGATACTAATCTATTATAAGATGTTACAGTTTATGTTTTTAGAAATTAAGTTTAGGATGTTGATAGCACACACCTTTAAGCTCAGGGTGTTGGTGGCACACGCCTTTAATCCCAACACTCGGGAGTAAGAGGCAGATGGATCTTTATGAGTTCAAGGCCTGCCTGGTCCAGCAGATCAAATTCCAGGACAGGCTCCAAAGTCACAAAAAAACCCTGCCTCAGAAAGAAGTTAAGCTACTGTTTAAGGAATATAATGTAGCTCTATATAGTTTTAAGTTCAGCTATATTACAGAAATAAGACTTTACCTAGCCACCTGTGTGCTTCTTAAAAACAGATAATGGGCCGGCTTATACCTCTCAAAAGTTCCGGCACTTCTACAGACAGATGGACCTACCTTATAACCCTCAAGGACAAGGCATTGTGGAACGTGCCCATCGCACGCTTAAGTCTTATTTAATCAAACAAAAAGAGGGAATGGGAGCATCCTTACCCTCGGTGCCAAGAGTTACAATATCCATGGCACTCTTTACCCTTAATTTTCTAAACATTGACGCTCAGGGCCATACTGCGGCCGAGCGCCAGACCTCAGAACCTGAAAGGCCAAAGGAAATGGTAAAATGGAAAGATATCTTAACTGGTCTTTGGAGAGGCCCGGATCCTATTCTCATAAGATCCAGGGGGGCTATATGTGTTTTTCCACAGGACAAAGAGAATCCCCTGTGGATCCCGGGAAGACTCACCCGAAGAGCCCCTTCGGACCCTCAAAAGTCGGAACTCCACCTTCTCCCCGTGAGTTGAGAGCCGCTATTATCTAGATTAACTCCACGCACCTTGACCTGTCCTTGACGGAGGGATTGTCATCATGGATCGCTTCAGCTGTCTCCTATTTTAAGGAATGGGTGGGGGTGGGATTGTTTGGTGCAGCCGTTTGCTGCGGATTGGTGTTGCTTCTCTGGCTGGTCTGTAGGCTCAGGGCTCAAACTAAGAGAGACAAGGTGGTTATCGCCCAAGCGCTTGTAGCTTTGGAACAAGGGGCTTCCACTGATATTTGGCTAACTATGCTTAAGCAATAGGCCGCCGGCCAGACAGCTCTTGCACACTCGGAGCCTAGACTCATTGCACAGGGTAGAGTGTCTGGCTTGAGCAGCCCATGAGGGATGTCGAGCAAGGCATCGCACAGAGAGTTGCCCAGTATGCAGGCTTCTCTGGGAGGCATGTTGTCCTGCATAAGGGTTGCCTGCCCTAGTCTCCCTTTCCCAGAAAAACGGCAGAGGACAGGTCGAGAGCGCTTCGGGTCAAGCTAACAGCCTGATGGCGACTCTTGTACACAGTCTTAATGTTTGATTGGGAAGGTACAACCTCTGCCTCTATCCCTCAACATATGGGTGACCTATTTGCTTGTAAAAATATAAAGCCTTATCATTAATTAATAAAAAAGGGGGAGATGTAGGGAGCCGTCCCTGCATTCTCCATTACAAGATGGCGCCTGCATCTGGCAGTCACCGAATGTAAACAAGCTAGTGCGCAGGCGCTGGGTAACTTTCCATCCCTTGGTCTCTGCCTCTTCCGTGGCATCATATGGTCCGATGAGCTACAGCGAGTCAGGGGGTAACACGTCCGAGGTGGCGGTTGCCAGCCTATATAAGGGATGGGTTCTTGGGAGTTCGGGGTCTCCGCTCTGTAAGCTTATGCTCTCTCTCTCAAGATGCATTAAAGCTTTACTGCAAAAGGATCTGAGTGTCCTATGTCGTTCTTGCTGGTGAGTCGATCTCGAGGGACATGGCTCTGCAGGTGCCTCTTCTTGTTCTTTGGTTTTTCGAGACAAGGTTTCTCTATGCAGCCCTGTCTGTCCTGGAACTCACTCTGTAGACCAGGCTGGCCTCAAACTCACAGAGATCTGCCCCTCTCTGCCTTCCGAGTGCTGGGATTAAAGGTGTGTACCACCAATGCTCTGCTCTCTTCTTCGCCTACTGTGTTCAGTTTGTTGTTATTTTTCTTAAATTAAAGACGTGCACTATGGAACATGAACCAGGAGACACATTAACCATGGAGTTTATTAAAGAGGGGTGGGGAGCGAGAGAGCAAGCAAAGAGAGTAAGAGAAGAGAGAGAGGGCAAGACAGCAAGAGAGCAAAGAGTAGAGAGCGTAAGAGAAGAGGGCATGAGAAGAGAGGAGAGAGGGGGAGTAAATGGGTGGGGCCTGTCTTTTAAATGGGTCCTTTACACCTTCGTGCAAGAACTCTGTGCTGACCAGGGTACTGCCTGAGTGGATTCTGCCAGGTAACAGGGCCAGGCCAGCGTAATGCCTGAACCTTTCACAGTCTTTGTCTTCATTCCTCCCCTTTCTTCTCCCCACTCTCTCTTCCAGTCCTTTCTTCCTGCTAAATAGAGAATGCATAAATTAGACTGCAATAGCCAGAAAAATTCTTGTCTATCTTTATTTATCTCCTATCTCGGATTCTACTTTAAATCAACATTTTATTGTATTAAAACCAAAACGCTCCAATGAATCATATTAACAAAGAAACCTATGTAATTGCATTTCTGTACTATGCTCTCTTTTGGAATTGATTGCCATTGGCTGAAGGGGATTTTGTGCACCACAGACTCTCATCAGGATCTCATCAATTGGCTCGAAAGCCTAAGACCTTTGTTCACTCAATGAACAAAGTGTGGGCATGCATGGTAACACGGTCCAAACATGAGAACCAGAAGGTGCCTTTACTCAAAGATCTTACTACCAAGAAGACAGTGTGTGCCTGGTCTTGGAGAGGCTCATCCTAACTAAATCATTCTCACCACGCATGTGTGCCCAAAGCCCATTCCTTTCAGAAGCTGGTCAGCCTAAATGCATTGGGGCAGTATTGCAGTCATAGAAAGAAAAGCGCTGATGACAGGAACATGGTTCCCACATGAATAAACATGACCAGGTGGTTGAGCAGCAGGTTCTTTAGTGCTGTGCCACTACAGAAGGGGGAAGAGAGATGTTTGCACTTGTAAAAATATCCTGCCTTTAATAACAACTTTACACTGTAAATGCAAATGATATGTTAAACTCGGTGTAGGGATGTCTTGATATTGCCATCCTTATTTGGTAGAACAATAAAACAAGGTTAGCAGAAGCCCTTCTTAGCCCTTCTGTGGCACTTAACATTTTCAAAGTCTATGACAGGCAGCAATTCACTGGGAGGCTGCTGCCCGTCCTTCCGATCTAGCATCCCCGCAAGAAGCAAGGAAGTAACTGCAACACAAATACGTAAATCATGAGCAAGCTTGGTAAATGTCCCTCACCGACTGTTTTGAAAGGTGCTATGACTATGTGGGAAGTCAAACTATGGACTCTGTAGCAATCTAAAGATGGGCAGTTCTTATAACCTCTAGTTATACAAAATACATAATATTAATTTATCTTTCCAGCTTTTGCTTTTCCTCATATTTCTTTTCCATACACCCTATTAATAAATCTCAGTCTTTTGTCAGATTTCTATAAATATGCTTCTGTCAACTTGGTCAATAGCAAAAGCTTCAAGAGCCCAAAGCCGTTTTTATCTATGTGCTTTCTCCCACAATTTATAGTCCATGATGTCCAAACATGTAAAAGCAATCTATCCCATAAATGACTTTCACATTTTTATTGGCTCAAGGCATATATTTCTTTTGAGCCTGTGCTCCAAAGACCCTTGGATTGTTTTTCATGGTTTACTGTGTTCTACTTTCTTGAGGCTGACCTCCCCTCATGTGCATTGTCCACAAAAATCTCTGATTAAAAATAAATTCCCATGGGGCTAGAGAGTTGGCTCGATGGTTAAGAGTGCTGGCTGTGCTTACCAAGGACCCAGGTTCAGTTCCCAGCACTCTTGTGGCGGCTAACAACCATCTGTAACTCCAGTTCCAGGGGCTCTAACCCTCTCCATGGGTACTTCATGGACATGTTGCACAGACATACATGCAGGCAAAACATTAATATACATAAATAAATATAAGAAATATAATTTAATAAATATCTATGAACATTAGAAAAAATAGATACAGATGTCATTATGCTAAAAATATATGAATAGAAATATGAAATCGGTATGCTCAATTCAGCATCACTGATGCTATGCTACATATTAAATGGTTAGGAGGCTGACCTAATTGCAGTACAACATCTCGATTTCAAGTCTAAGAAATGGAACCTCCAAGCCTTCAGGAAGCAGTTTAATATGCTGGTAGGTTTCTAGTGGATTATCCCCCTAAAAGCTATATCCCCAAATGTTGGGGCTTAAAAAAAAAAAACCCTCCTATATATGGCTACATCCATTCTGATTGGATGCTTCAAACTTGTAAGCTAGAGTGAATGGGGAGGGAAGGGAAGGGACCAGAGGGTGAGATGTGATCAGTTTGCTCATCCACGCGGCAGGAGGGTGGTGGTACTGACCACCCTGCACATATACCTATGGACACTGGCCAGCCCTGAGGTTCCTGTTTTTCTTCTTTCTCTTTGCCCTGGGGCTGGGGTGGGCGCTTCCTCCCCTTGCTGTAGCCTGACAGGGGACAGGTGCTGGACTAGAGTGTTCCTGAAAGGCAGGTGACAGATCTAGAGCTCCACCTACATCTCTCACTGGATTGATGCTTTTAACTGAAAAAAAATTTCATCAGAAAAATATCAAACCCTGGAAGGAGCATTAGCAAACATCTAATTCCACCCAGGGAAGCTTAAAAATGATAGACTTAAGACTCCAGAATCTACGACTAATACGACTCGCGGTGGTCAGTCGACACTGAGTGGGCTGTGGCCGCCCAGCCCCCTGGCCACTGTGGAGGAAGGAAGAGGCTCAGGAAGGAAGTCAGGACCACATAGAAAGCCTACAGCCTGGGGGACAAGAGCTCTCTGGGCTTTGGGCGAGATCTGGAATTTATTTTATTTTTTCCCTTCAGTTCCTTGCTGGAAGGGAACTCTTGAGCTCTGTTCCCAGAAGTTAAGGAATGCTTTTTCACACTAATGCGGAGAGACAAGCCTGCCTCTAGCCCCTCTGGGAGAGGAAGGGCTTTTGTAGGACTTATCCATGATGTTGGTCCCCGAGCTCCCTGCTTCACTGAGATAATTGGTTGTTAGTTTCTAACTCAGCCCTTCCAGGTCTTACAGGAAAATGCCAGAGACTAATTAATCTGGCTACAGTGTTTAGTAGCTCAACTCTGAAGTTCTCCTTTGAATTTTGAAGGAGCCCTTGGGGGCCACCTGGGCTTCAGTTCCCAGACTTTCTTAAATTCTGGCCAGGAGACCTGAGTGGGAATTGGCCATGTGAAGCACATGTTGACACGTGATTACACTGCCCCAGTACTTCCATCCCAGGTATTACACTCCCATCCCAGGTATTTTGAATGCGGGTCTTCCTACGTAAGAGAATGCTTTAACCCCATGGTTCTTTTCTTTTTTTCCTTCCTTCCTTTATTTTATTTTTTTCTCAAGACAGAGTTTTCTCTGTCCTGGGACTCACTCTGAAGACCAGGCTGGTCTCAAACTCACAGAGATCTGCTTGCCTTTGCCTCCTGAGTGCTGGGATTAAAGGCACCACCACCTCCAGACCTACCCCATGGTTCTTAAACTCCAAGAATGAATGAGTATTACTTCCAGGGCTGGCTACAGGTTGCTGGGTCCCACCTCCAGTTGTTGCCAACAAAGTCTCAAAAAGAATCAGTGCTTGTTGTAGAACAATGCCACTTGAACGACAGCCCAGGGTTTTTGTTTTTGTTTATGTTTTCTTTTATTTTTTTCCTGTAGCCAAGTTCTTCTTTGCCCTCCCATACCACAAAATTACTTTCTGTCCCTCTCCTTAGACATATACTTATCTCATTGATCAATTGCTGCTCAGTCTACTTATCACTACAGCAATTTTGCTCCTGAAACCTAGAGACATTCCTGATTCAGATTATTTTCTATCCCTGTCCTCTTATGTAGACTATAATCTTATGTATAATCCTCAGGCTCAAAACATGTAGACTAGAAACAATAAAACAGAGAACAAAGGCAGCTTTCTTTCCTACTAGGAAGCTACCCTCGAAGGACTTTGCAGGCTTTTAATAAAAAAATGAAGTTACAGGTGCGTGGAGGGATGGCACATTTCTCACTAGCATTTTAACAGGTTTTTTAGAGAGGGAAGTCTTTCCCTGGAGGAAGTCAGGAATTGGTGCCAAGATTAATTAAAGAACGAAGGTGAGTGAACAGTTTCCTCTGCCAGGTAGATTCAATTTCAAGTAGCCTTGGCTGCTGCAGTAATTCCAGATGGAGCATCGTGCAAAGTTCTGTATATGACTGTCATCTTCCCCCATCCCTCAAAGCCCTCTCCTCCCCCTCGGAGGAGCTGTCGGGGCAAGATTGTTACACTAGGAAATAGCCTGGGTAAATCCACAGACTCTCACCCATAATGACTTTTCACATGTTGGACTACTTAAGAAGATGGTAGGAAAGGCCCTGGGAAATACTGGAGCATTTAAGAGAAGACACAATTATAAGCCAGTGTTGGAGGCACTTGCCTAGGGACCCCAAATAGATGGTGAAGGATGGAAATAGAAAGGGATGTGATCCACTTTCTATGCTGCCAAGTCGAAAAAGCTAAACTTACTTTATTTTTTGAAACTAAAATAAAATTACATCATTTTTCCTTTTCCTCCCTTGAGCCCCTCCCATATACCCCATCTCAAATCCATGGCCCCTGGCCTCTTTTTCTGTGAATATGAATATATAATATACCTATATATACATGTGTTCCTAAGTACATAAATATGTTCTGCTTAGTCCATATAATGTTATTTGTGTGGTTTCAGAGCTGAGCACTTGGTATTAGATAAACCAACTGGGAAACTCTTCTTGGTGACAACTGTGTTCTGCCACTCTCAGCATTCTTCAGTTGCCTGAAATTCTTTGTCTAGGGTTAAGACCCCATGAGACTTCCCCTTTCCATGTTAGCATGTGTGCTGGCATCTCCCTTGTTCAGATCTCGTTTTGGCAGCCATGATGATGAGATTTCATGTTATTTCCAGGTGGCTTAAGTCTGCAAGGGGACCACACAGCAGATGCCAGAGAGAGTCTTAAATATAGATTAGACATGAAAGGGAATGTTTCCAACACGAAGAAATCGCAGGGTTATGGGCACTTATGACAGCCCAGTAAAGGATGTTTTAAGAGAGGCATGATAGGGAATCCTTAAGCCTCATCACTGAGAAATCCCAGGAAATTAATGGTCCCTTCTGTGAGGTCTTGCTTTAAGCCAATATGGAAAGGAACTATGTATGAAGATGCATGATATCTTCCTAGAAGATGACTTCTTAACATCGTAAACAAGGTCTGGGAGGACCATGACCCTTCTGAATCCTCAGTGGAATCATTTTTCATCACTTTTTCCATCTTCTGGTGGCTCCTGGTTTGGGTGGCTTCTAACTCCATCAGTGCCTTCTTTGTCTTCACAGGGACTTATTCAGGTGTCTCTGTGTGTCAACTGAAGCAACTCTTACTAAATTTAGGGTCCATTCTGAACACAAAGGTAAATCCTTACTCTGTAAAGATTTGGAAATAAGTTTTCAAATGAGGTCACATTCTGAAGTCTCAGTAGATGGGCATTAGAAAGGAAGACAATTCGGTCCACTCTAAAGCAGTAAGGTAGAGTGCCAAGAGAAAGGCTGCCAAGGAGTTCGTGAACTAGGCAAGGAATCATGGGAATACATAGACCAAATCCACCAGAACCAGTCTCGCCTTCACTACCCTGAGGACTTAGTGTGAGATGGAGCATTGCTCCCCAACTTTGGGCATTCCCCAAGATTCCATGCTAGCTCTACTGGCCCACAGTCCTGCCCCTTTGCAGCTGTCTGTACTCCTCCTTCCACAACCAGGTGCTCAGTGTCCCACTTATACCAGAGAGACCAAAATAAAATCCTAAGGAGAAGTGCAAAGCGTCACCCTTTCTAACTCTGGAGTCAACTTTGGTCAGTGTATATTAATTCTCTGTGCCTTTGGCTTCATTTCCCCAGGGCATTGCTTCTTGCTTAGTTTCCTTGCTTGTTACCACTTCCTTGGAGAAATCCAGGCTTTGAGCTAGAAGAGGTACTAGGAAAAGAGGAAGAGAGGATAGGAAGTTCAGACCCCTTCAGAAACAGTTAGGACCAGAGCATTTTAGATCTCAGACTTTCAGTAATTGCACATATACAATCTTGGGGTTGGGCCCCAAATCTAAACGTGAAGTTTACTTATATTTTATATACACCTGAACACACAACCTGATGGCAACTTTATACAATGTTTTTAATGCTTCTCTGCTATTGTTTCTTAGTGTTATTTTTTTAAGAATTTCATATATATATACACTCAGTGTATATATTTACATCGTATATTTACATCATTTCTATCCCTCCTCCCCCCCCTGTGTGTGTGTGTGTGTGTGTGTGTGTGTGTGTGTGTGTGTGTATGTGCGCGTGCACACGTATGTGTTCCTACTATGATTCCATTTACTGTTTCTTGTATGTACATGTGTTTAGGACTGACCACTTAATTTTGGATAACCTGAGGGTTTGTCCCTGGAGGAAAATATTCTCCCTTTCTCAGGAGCCATTGCCTACAGCTATTCATCTGTGGGCAGGTCTTTGTGAAATTTTCCCCATCCAAGTAGACTGTCAACTGGTGTGGTCATTACGCAGGTTTTGTTTCTCAACCATGCTGTTGAGTTTTCACGGGTGGAGCTTCTCTATTGTGACTAGAAGATATTATCTTGAAGCATGTTGGTCCTCTGGTCCTCAAAATGTTTCTGGTCCCTCTCTCCCCACTGTCCCTAAGCCTTAGGTGTAGGGATTGCATCGTAGATGTACCAGTTGGGGTTGAGCACCCCATGGCCTCTTGTTCTCTGCATTCTGAGCAGTTGTGGCTCTCTGGAACAGTCTCCATCTGTTGTCAAAGAAGCTTCTTTCATGAGGGGTGAGTGCCAAAGCACAACTTTCCCTTGATGCCATTAATACAGTCATAAACAAACAATCTGTATGGCAAATTGATTATTCTTTACCTTTGAGCTTCATTGTTTGTGCCACTACACACACCCCCAAGGGTATGCTCTGGCAAAATACCCCCGATAAAAAACAGGGCCATCCTCTCCTCTGGGTCTACCTGCCCACTTCCCCTCGAAAGGTCCTTTCCACCTATCCCTTCTTGGTAACTCAGATAATCATAAAAGGCCCAGCAAGGTCAGACAAACACATGTTACCCTGTCATGGCTGCCAAAACAGGGGGGGGCAAGGGGCAGGGGGGGCAGGGGGGAGGGCTTCAATTCAGATTTTCAAGTCAGGTCTATCCACCTTGCACAAGTTCCATAAACATGTGCTGAATGAATAAAAAGAGAGGTTATTATGAAGTAAAGAACTGGAAAGAAGAAATATTTCTGAATATTGAACCTGGCCTCTGAAGGGACCAACCCCTCCCCCCTTAGCACCATGACAGGCTGCAGAAAAGCCTCTGACTCAGCACTTGTCTGACCTTACTTCACCTGCCCTAATCACTAAGAGGTCAGATACCCTTCTCGTGACAAGGAACTAATCAGAAGTTAGCTGGCGGGACTCTGGATGTGCTTTATGGCTCTGGACATGCTTTATGGTACACGTAGCATGACAGTGATATGCAGAGCACAGCAACCGCCCTGGGAGCACCTACAGGCCATAACAACCAGTTGACCAATCAACACAGGACAGGTCGTCGGAGCGCACCAATCCTGAGACTGTTGCGTACCGCTAGACACTCCCCTTACACTGCCCAATAAATTTCCCACCACTCTGTTTCTCCATCCGCAGCAATGAATGGATGAAGGTCCCAAGCTAATGCAGTTAGCTCGTTGAACAACAATAAAAGACTCTTTGCTTTTGCATCGGAACGGGTCTCTTGGTGATTTGGGAGGTTCAGGTTTAAGGGAGGCACAACAGCCTCCCTTATTCAATTCTCCATTTGCAGTGGTATGTCTGAAGTTTTCACACTGGCCCAAGGCACCTTCCTGACCTGTAAAAGTGAAACTGTTGTGTTGATCTTGGGTGTGGGGGCCTTTCAAGCATCATTGTGGCAGTGAAGCTATCTGCTAAGAGGCAAGAAGAAAAACTTGCTCCCAACCAGTCTTAGTGAGCCGGGCTGATTGAACATCTGGAGCCTGATGACAAGCAGTTTATTGTAGGAATATTTAAACCCATTGCTATTTGGAAAAAAGTTTCCTGGTATAACACAATTCCCAGTGCACAAGAAGGCATAATTACATTGAAAATCAACTCCCTACATGTCATTTCTTCTAAGAAGATGGGTTTTAGAGATAGGCTACATGTATTAGCTTAAGGGCCTGGGGAAAGGCCTGGCCTGGTATTAGTCACAGATAGTGTAGAGGTCATTTGTGCTATTAGCCATCTCTGGTTCTAGTTATGGGAGCTTGGGGGAGCCCCTGGATATACAGACAATGTAAGGGTCATTTGGACTATTAGGCATCTCCAGTTCTGGTTGTAGGAGCTTGTATAGCCTGGCCCTTCAGGTAAAACAGCTCACAGGGCTATTAATCACCTCCAGTTCCCAGTCTTCTGGGTGGAAAAACAGGTTTTAGATCTTTTACTTTGGAAAGACAACCCTGTGTGCTGAACATTCCTGGTTTCCCTGGTAACCTGTGGGTGAAAGGACCTTTGTGCTCCCAACACATCTTGCAGGGCAGGTGTAAAGACAAGAGACACACATAAGATACTGGGTCTGGTGTAAGAGAGACATTTGGTTTAGTTTTAGGTTTTGGTTGGTTGTCCTGGTCAACTTGAATTGTCAACTTGGTACATCCAGAGCCATACATAGATGGAAGAGACTCAACTGAGGAGTTCCCCTGATCAGACTGTCCTGTGGGCATGTTTCTGAGACATTTTTTTTTTTCGATTGATAATTGTTATAGAAGACCTGGCCCACTGTAGACAGCACCGTTGTATGGGGAGTGGTCCTGGGATATGTAAGGAAATTAGGCAAGCAAGAGCTGTGGTGGGAGACAGCAAGCAGCAGTCCTCCACGGTTTCTGCTTTAAGTTCCTGCTTGACTTCCCTCAGTGATGGACTGTGACCTGTAAATAAAGCCAAATGCATCCTTTTCTCCCATAGGTTGCTTTTGCTTGTGGTGTTTGTCACAGCAATAGAACGAAATCAGAACAGTGGCTTTTTGGGTAGTGTTTTATTTTTTTGTTTTGCCTCAGAAAAGGACAGCCTCTATTGTTTGCCATTTGGTTTATTTTTTAGTTCAACAGTATACTGTGCTGTTTTTGGTTCTTTTTTCTAGACTGAAAAGATGCCCAGAGGCAAATGACTAGTCATATACACATCAAACAATTTCCATACTGTGCACAACACACTCTGATCATACATCAGCATGCAAGTCAGATGCACCATAGATTTTCTGGGCAGACTCCAGGCTTTCTGTATATTAGTATTTGTCAACTTCTCTCCTCAGCTTTCCCATAGTGAGGATTCTTGCATTAATATTCATTAAGCAATGTGAGCTGCAAAAAGGAAAGATGTCATAGGAACACAAACAAATCTTAAACAAATAGCTTAATGTAGCCTGTTGGAATCCTAATCGAGAAGATTGTCATTTTCATAAATAATTCCACACCCAGTTTTTTCATAAATGTATGAACTTCTCAGTGTCAATAAAGATGGCTCTACTCCATCTTGGCTCAAGGGTAGAGAGTTCAAAAACTGTCCTTAGTAAGTCATAAGGCATGGCTATAGTAGGATGTTCTATCTTGGCCTTGGCCTTGGGTGTCTTATATAGATAACAACAGACCTGGTCTGAGGTGTGGTTACTCCTGACCCTCAAGGCCAGGTAAGGAGTTCAATCTAAGGTGTGGTTACTGAATCTTGGAGAAATGAGGAAGAAAAGTCTGTTTGCTTGTTCTGTATACATGATACCATGTTCCTCTTTTTGGTTAAGGTATATAAGAGTGATGAAAAATAAACTCGTGGTGTTCAGTATTGACTGAATCTGCCCTCCTGATTTTAGTCTGTATCTCCGTCTCTTTTCCTTTAATATCTTTAGCTAGCCTTTCTTCAGTTCACACTCCCCCTCTCAGGTATGAACCACCTGGCTCTGACTGCAGCCCAGCAAAGACAGCTTCCCAAATATGGCACCCAACATGGGGCAAATACAGATGGCAGCCATATGACCTAATACATAGAGAACAATCTTAAATCCATGAATATGTTTCTGTTTAAATCTTTTTTATGTGTATGGGTGTTTGCCCACATGTGTATCTGCACTGCATTTATGCAGTGTCCTTGGAGGTCAGAAGAGGGCATTGGATCCCCTGGGACTAGAGTTACAGATGGCTGTGAGTTGTCATGTGGAGACTGAGAACTGAATCTGGGTCCTCTGGAAGAGCAGCCAAACCATCTATCCAGCCCCTATTTAAGTTTTAAACATCTCAAAGACAATTAGTTGTTATAGCGTTTACAAGTTCTCTATGTTTGCGCAGGTATGATGTATGGTATGCATGTAGGCATGAGTACATACATGGTGTGCACATGCCATGGCATATTTGTAGAGATCAGAGGACAACCATGGGTATCTGTTGTTTCTACTTTGTTTGAAACAGGGTCTTTTTCCTCTGCATACAGCAAGCTAGCTGTTTCCAGGGGATTCTCCTGTTTACAGACCTTCTCCCCACAGGAGCACTGGGCTATGGGTGCTCATGATGCAGTCAGTGTGAATTCTGGGGATTTGAATGCAGATCCTCACACGTGTGTGGTAAGCACTTTTACCCACTAAGCCGGCTCCTCCACCTGTAAGTTCTAAGGAAAGCACTTCAAACCTATGTTAGATCCTCATAACACAGTCAAGATTCATCACATTTCTGAATATTTTATTTTTAATTATGTGTAAGCATGTACCCATCTACAGAGACCCACGATATTGACTCCCATGGAGCTGGAGTTACAAGGGCTTGTTAGCCACTTGACAAGGATGCTGGGAACTGACAAGTCTTCTGCAACAGGTATATGAGCTTAACCACTGAGCCATCTCTCTAGTCCTAGATTCATCAAATATTTTATGTGATGGCATTTATGATCAAAGCAAAATGCCTTAATTAAACAAATAATTAGCCTTGAGGAGATAAATGAGTATAACAGGCCAATTAGTGAACTTGCTAGCTGTTCCTTCCAGTGATGAGAACGGTAGCTGGTCCAGGTGCAGCAAGAGAATATAGTTACTTGTGTTTGGGGAATAACACAACATCCTCTACAGTACACAGAGGCAAAACAAAAACATTAAGGCAAAGTGATGAGTAAGTACCACAGCGTAAGGGAACAAAAATCAGCCTCAGTGCCAAGTTCAAGCTGTGTTCATTATCTGTGCAAACCAGCCTAATCTGGCCTCAGTTTCTTCAATTGTCAACTTGTGGCACTGCATTGGGTAATTCTAATGTCTTTTGCAGAGCTAGGAATTCCCCGCTTTCAGATGTTGTTTTTGAAGCCCTTTACTTCCTAACGCCGAGCCTGTCAAACACTCCCACTGCCAGCAATGGACAAGGTAGATCTGTCAGTGCAAGAGGCAGGCTTCTGCCTGGTCTGGTTTTGTTTACAGTGGCAGCCTTTCAGCATATCCTCTGTGCTTTCAGCAGGAAGCAGCCAGGCAGCAAAATTGCCCTAGCATAAAACAAACCCAGCTGCAGGGTATCTTCAGAATGTTCCCTATGTATTTTCCAATTTAGCCTGCTATTAAAACGGCAAAGCGCAACTTAGAACTGTAGATCAGGAGTCTTCTATTAGAATATGATTCCAGGTTTCTCCAGAAAGACAAATATAGTATGTACTCACTCATAAGTTGATACCACGTATAAAGCAAAAGATACCCAGCCTGCATCCATAACCCCAGAGAAGCTTGAACCCTCTTCCAGAAACAGATGGAAGCAGATGCAGAAATCCAGAACTAGCCAATGGGCCAAGCTCCTGGAGTACAATCGAAGTGAGGGAGGGTCGATAATATGAACAAAGGAGTTCAGACCATGGTGAGGAATCCCGAAGGATCAGCTGACCAGAGCTAGTGAGAGACCACGGACTCTGGTCTGACAAATGGGGAACCTGCATAAGACCTAACTAGACTCCCTTAATATACACAATGGTGCAGCTGGGATAATATATAAGGCCACTGGCAGTGGGTCCAAGATCTAACTCTAATGCGTAAACTGACTTAGTGGAGCCCATTCGATATGGAGAGATACCTTGCCCAGCCTAGACACAGGGGTGTGGAGGTGGAGAGGTGCCTTGGTCCTGTCTCAACTAGATGATGGGACAGACTTAGTAGACTTCCTAGGGGAGCCCTTACCCTCTCTGTGGAGCAGATGGAGGGGGAGTGGGGGGACCAGGAGGAGAGGAGGGGGAACTGGAATTGGAATATAAAAAGTAAATTAATTTTAAAAAGTGTTAAAAAAGAATATGATTCCAGGTTTCTCATTGCTGGCTTTGGGGTGGCAGCACATGGTGGAAGAGAAGGAAGAGGCCCTAGAGAAGACATCATTTGATGCCCCCCTGTCCCAGCATTCATTCTCTCCCCATGACCCCACCCACCAGCTCAGAGTGGGCCAGGGGGAGGGATGGGGACAGAACTGATCTGAAGCTATGGGTCCGGTTGGTGTGAAGTATAGAAGCAACAGGCAGAGAAGTTGCTGGAGAAGGAGAAACAGTGTGCTCCAGGCAGGGAGGAGGAGGTGGCTGGGATATGTGGACAGTGACAACTGACTTGCAGTAGACCGACCTTTAACAAAAGAAGAGCAAGAAATAACATGGAAAAATGGCCAGGGAAAGTCTTGAAGGACTTCATGGTGCCACTCAGATCAGGGCATAAGGACGTAGACTGTAGTGGCTACTATCCAGGAATTGTCCTCAGCTGCAGAGAGGGACAACAATGTCACACCGAAGGACAACTTACACTCAACTCAACTGGTCCACATCTAATGGTTGGGGAACATAAAGGCTTCAGAGGGTACCCCCAAGTGCATTTCTGTGTCCCCCTGAGGGTCTCCCCAGTGCATTTCTATATTCCCCTGAGAGTACTCCCCAGTGCATTTCTGTCCCCCTGAGAGTACTCCCCAGTGCATTTCTGTGTCCTCCTGAGAGTACTTTCCAGTGCATTTCTGTGTCCCCCTGAGAGTACTCCCCAATGCATTTCTGTGTCCCCCTGAGAGTACTCCCCAGTGCATTTCTGTGTCCTCCTGAGAGTACTTTCCAGTGCATTTCTGTGTCCCCCTGAGAGTACTCCCCAGTGCATTTCTGTGTCCCCCTGAGAGTACTCCCCAGTGCATTTCTGTGTCCCCCTGAGAATTCCCCTCCAATGCATTTCTGTGTCCCTATGAGATTACTCCCCAGTGTATTTCTGTGTCCCCCTGAGAGTACTCCCCAGTGCATTTCTGTCCTCCTGAGAGTACTTCCCAGTGCATTTCTGTCCTCCTAAGAATACTCCCCAGTGCATTTCTGTCCTCCTGAGAGTACTTCCCAGTGCATTTCTGTCCTCCTAAGAATACTCCCCAGTGCATTTCTGTCCTCCTGAGAGTACTTCCCAGTGCATTTCTGTCCTCCTGAGAGTACTCCCCAGTGCATTTCTGTCCTCCTGAGAGTACTCCCCAGTGCATTTCTGTCCTCCTGAGTACTCCCCAGTGCATTTCTGTCCTCCTGAGAGTACTCCCAAGTGCACTTCTGCATGCTTATCTGTGTCTCAGAGTGTGCTTCTCTGAGAGTCCAGCTGCAACACCACACAGAGTGTTGGTGCTCCCAAATACCCATGGTTAGATGAGGAAAAGTTTGAAACAGGGTAACCCTGACTGGATTTACAGCTGTAAATATCTCTCTGGTGCAAGTATAGGGAAGGCACACTGAAGTAGACAAGCAGAGGAACAGGCAAACTGTCCCAGAAACAGAGGTGTGTTACTGAAAGGAAAATGCAGAGTAGCTTAGATGCTTGGGTGATTGAATCATTCTAAAATATTCAGTGACGAGTAAGTGAAAGAAATGGGGTGTGTTAACACACTTGGCTAGGGTGGGAACACATATCCTGTCTCTCTTCCCCTTCTCCTCATTACTCCCTGACCTTCCCTCAACATCCTTCCCTGCTGATGTTATGGTTATGAGGACCAGAGCACGCAGACAGAAAGCACCTAAAGTCTTTCCGTGTGATGCTCGCCCACAGCTGGAGCTTTCCAAACAGTTACAAATTTTATCTGCAGCTCATGAATGGAGCTCACATAGGACCACATGGGAACCATGTTCACACTGGGTGTCACCAATGGATGGCTGATTTATGGATGACGTAACTGTCAGGCCGGTAAGGGCACACTCATCTCTTCCTATCTGTCACTCTTTCACCTATTTCATCATATTGGCTTATTCTGCACATCTTCAGCATGCCTTGCCGCCTGGTACTATAGTCAGTCAACACACCTTAAGAATTCTGCTTCTATCTTGTGAGCTTCTAATTTAACCAGTATTTTATTAACACATCCAACATGTTCTGCCTGCGTCTCATTTACTTACTATCAATGCTCCACAACTCTAAGAGCTGCTGGCATCCTGTTTGCATGTTTTGTCCTTTATAGAAAAACTGAGTAATCTCACACACTTCAGCAAACATGCGATAGATTAAAAAGTGACTCTGCAAGGAGTGATGAGCAAAGCAGTCAAGACCATGCTGGGGAAACCCACGGAAACATCTGACCTGAGCCAGTGGAAATACACGGACCCCAGTCTGACAGCTGGGAAAACCAGGCCTCCTGAACATGGGTGTCAGTTGGGAAGCCTGGGCAATCTATGGGGCCTCTGGCAGTGGAACCACTATTATCCCTAGTGCACGAATGGGCTTTGGGAGCCCATTCCCTAAGGAGGGATTCTCTCACAGGGGAGGGTCTAGGCCCTGCCCCAAATGATGTCACAGACTTTGATGATCCCTCATGAGAGGCCTCACCCTCCCTGGGGAGTGGATGGGGCAGTGAAATAGGAGGGGTTGGCGAGGGGCATGGGAGGATGGGAGAGAGAGAGAACTGGGATTAGTACGTAAAATGATATTATTTTAATTTAAATAAAATTTTATTTTTTTAAAAAAGTGACTCCACAAAATGTTATGTATAGAAAGAGTGGCTGATCAGATGTAATCAGTGAACAAGACAGATACTGCTGGGTGGCTGACCAAATATCTTTTCCATCCCTATTTATCTTACTCCAATCTAGTACAGAAACTAGAAAAGTTGGAATATTCATTTGTGGCCTCTTTTGCAGCTGGGTTGGCCCTAGGTCAAAGTTCTTCCAGGAAGATGTGTGGAAGTCTGTTAGAGAGATTTAGTGAAAGCTTTCACTTTTCTTAACAATGAAAGAGACAAAAACTAGGAGCTCTTCCTCAGGTCTCCTTCCTGCATTAGATGAGAATGTGATGCTTGGATCTGAGACAACCATGTGTCACATGGTGTGAGGGAAGAAGCCATTGTGCCAAGAATGGCACAACGGAAATGCAGGAAGAGCCTGGGAATTGATGATATCTTGGAGCGGCTGTTCTGGCCTTGGACTGCAACCTAAAGACCTAATGTCCTGGGAGAAAATAAATTCCCATCATTAAACCACCATGAGCTCTGTTCTCTGCTGTTTATTATACTAAATACATCCTAAATTCTCAACTTAAGTGGCCAATCTTATCTCGAAGGACACTGGGAAGTTCAGCCTTCATTTTAGGTGGTCCTGTGCTAATTGAAAATTAGACAGTCTCTCTAATCTAACCGTGTGCTCAGCAGAGGGATCCCAGGTGACAAGAGTCAGCTTTGTCTTCTCTAGAAGCCAATAATTACAAACCAATTCAGATAAACTAGAATCTCAAATGGAGGGTTCTGGACTCAATAGTTTAAAAAAGCACCCCAGAAAATCCTAATGAGAAACCAGGTTGAGGAACCGAGTTTAATCACTGCTTGTCTGGGGACAAGGTTGTGGCCATCCATCCTCCATCCTAAGCCTGTATTCTGTTGAGCTGCAAATCCAGATCGCTGAGCAGAGAAAGGCAACAGCAGACTGGCCATTAGGAGCAGGAAGTGCCTGCTTCCCCCTGGAGATCAGCGTGATATCAAATCTGGAAAGACAAGCTTTCTAGGACCAGAGACTCGGTGACATTGCCATTCTGTCACATTTTCCTGTCAGTCAGGAGAAGTGGCACCCAGATTCCCTTCTACATAGCAAAGAGAAATGCTCCCAGTGCCATCCTTCAGTCTGAAAATTATTTGTTAGTAGAGGTCTTGCTATGTATATCCCAGGCTGGCTCTGAGCTCACTAAGTGGCCTGGGCTAGCCTCAAATCTGCTAGCCTTCTGCCTCAACCTTTGCAAGTGTACATCACCACAGCTAGGTTTGCTTCCAATATTTTTCTCTTTGTTTTTTGTTTGTTTGTTTTTGTTTTGTTTTGAGATAGGGTTTCTCTGTATAGTCTTGATTGTCTTAGAACTCGCTCTATAGACCAGGATGGCTTGAATTCACAGATATCCATCTGCCTCTGGAGTGCTGGGTTAAAGGCATGCATTGCCACTGCCCAGCTTTCCAACATTTTTCTAACAGAACCTTTTCTGTACAGTGAGTTCTCCACCCTTCCCCAGAGCAGGAAGCATTTCTGCTCAATTGAGCAACAGTCATAGGATTTCTGACCTCATAACTCAGGTATACAAAAATGTAAAAGTCTGGGTTGTCCTTCCTGACTCTGATTGTTTTGTTTGGCTCATTAGTTGTTTAAGCAGGGTCTGTCTCTGTAGTCTAGAACTGCCCTGGAACTCATTATGTAGCCCAAAATGGCTACTTGTGGTGCTCCTACCTCAGCCCCCAGGCATTGGGATGGCAGACCTGTGCCACCAGGTCTATGCTCATTCTCTTTCTAAAGGAAGCCCCTGTTCTACTCAATGGCAGAACTGGAAACAAGTCAACTCCTGGTAAACTTGATCCATTCTGGGTTTTTCTTCTTCCCACTTTGCCCTGAGGGGGTGAAAGGAAACTGAGGAACATCTGGACATAGAGGGAATTCATCTAGTCCTTGGTTGTCATCTGTCCATGCTGGCATCCTCTGCCATGTCCTTGTTCCCAGGAGTCATCAGTTGTCAGTATCTATCCCTGTTGGCATCCACAGACACAACTGAGCTCCCATCTGGCCTCTAATGTGGGGACAGCACTGACATCTGCTCTGGGGCTACATCTTCCCAGCAGGAAGTTTCTCCTGATAGACGAGACCTCTTTTAGGTACCCCTGTATCAGCCTTAGGCAAGACTGGATATAGTCCTGACTGCCAAGCTATGTGGAAAACACAGAGAACTGCCTCTGCCCTCTCAATCTTGCCTTGTCAAGCTGAGATTTCCCCTCCAGTCTCACTAGATCAGTGGTTCTCAACCTTCCCAGTGCTGCAAACCTTTGATACAATTCTTCATGTTGTGGTGAACCCCCAACCATACAATTATTATTATAATTGTATAATTTACTTTTATTTTATGTGCATGTATGTCTGTATAAACGTGTCAGATCTTGGAGTTACAGACAATTGTGAGCTGCCATGTGGGTGCTGGGAATTGAACCTGGGTCCTCTGGAAGGGCAGTCAGTGTTCTTAACCACTGAGCCATCTCTCCAGCCCCTATAAAATTATTTTTGTTGATACTTCGTAACTGTAATTTTGTTACTGTTATGAATCATAATATAAATCTCTGTGTTTTCCAATGGTTTCATGTGACCCCATGAAAGGGTCATTCAATCCCCAAAAGGGTCAAGACCCAGGGGTAGAAAACCACCACACTAGCGCATAGGACAAGGTAGCTCTGATTTTCAATACTTTGTGGGGAACCTTCTGGGAAGGAAAAGAAATTCCTTTGTTCCTTGAAGTTTCCTTTTTCCCCAGTACCCATCCCCATCAACCTAGAAAGGAGCTGCTCCAGGGCATTCCCTGAGAGCCACAGCAGGGAAGCCCCTCTGCAACCACCCCCAGCCCTTAGCATGTAGTCAAGGAAGCAGGAAAGAGAGAAAGGAACAGAGGAGCGGCAAAAATGACTGGTTCTTTAATATATATAAATTAATTTAGATTATGAAGTTTATTAATGCATCATATTTATTAAAACACATTGAGGAGGTTTTAGTGAGGACGGAGCTCCATTGGCTCATATATTTGACTGCTTAGACACCAGGGGTCGGAACTGTTTGAGAAGGACTAGGAGATGTGGCCTTATTGGAGGTTTGCCATTGGGAGTGAGCTTTAAAGTTTCAAAATAATGTATATCCCTACATTTGTTTTCTTTATTTTCTTTTATCCTCCCAATTAAATCTTATATGTAGGTAAGTTTCCACCACCCTTTTCAGAAGATTGCCTTTTTTTTTTCAGATTTTTATTTGAATTAGAAACAAGATTGTTTTACATGTCAATCCCAGTTCCCTCTCCCTCCCCCTCCTCCTCTACCCCCCCCAACTAAAACCCTACCTATCACATATCCTTTCTGCTCCCCCTGGATGGTGAGGCCTTCCATAGGGTGTCATCAGAGTCTATCGTATCCCTTGGGATAGGGCCTAGGCCCACCCCTGTGTGTCTTGGCTCAGAGAGTGTCCCTCTATGTGGAATGGGCTTCCAAAGTCCACACCTATGCTAGGGATAAGTACTGAACTATTACAGGAGGTCCCGTAGATTTCCGAGGTCTCCTCACTGAAACCCATGTTCCTAGGGTCTGGATCAGTCCCATGCTGGGATCCCAGCTATCAGTCTGGAGACCAAGAGCTCCCCATTGTCCAGGTCAGCTGTTTCTGTGGGTTTCGCCACCCTTTGCTCATCACTAGTCCTTCTCTGCGACTGGATTCCAGTTCAGTTCAGTGATCAGTTGTGGGTGTCTGCTTCTACTTCCACCAGCTGCTGGATGAAGGCTATAGGATGGATTGTCTTTTATGCACTTCCATACGTTCTCATGGGCTTGTCTGTCTCCCAAACACTTGCAGTTTGCTCTGCCTCTGTCAGTACTGTGAGATAACTCTTCATTGGACTATGGCCTATGGCAATCTAAGGTTCATACATTGTGTTTTTACCACCTCTCATAACTTCTGCCCTCAGAGTACCAAAGGAACCCAATGACATAAATAGGGGTTACTGGAGGTGCTGTGATTTGAATATGTGCCCCTAAAGTTCATGTGCAGGAGAGTTGGGAAGTAGAACCTTTGAGATACGACTGGGTCGTGAAAGTTCAGGGGTTAATAGATTAATGAGTTACTATGGCAGTGGTTCTGTTACAGAGGACTCCCTCTGGCTCATTTACTCTGTCTTACTGTCGTAACACAGTCCAAGAATGGAGTCATGCAAGAGGAATTCTGAGTGTTTGTGAGAAAACTCCAGTAAACCAGACAAGAGTCTTGTGACCACTTGGAATGTGCTTTCCTGTCTCTCCCAGGTGTAGGGGGGTAGGAGTGAGTTTACTTCAGCTGCTGTTATTCATCTGCCTCTGTGGAAAAACGAGTTTTTTTTCACATGCATCTTATACTTGTGATTGTATGTTTTACTCAAGTGATTTCTTAACCCTCAGAGTACAAATTGTCTGATGCTCTAAATAAAGTTGGCTATTGCATGGGACTTTAGTCAGCCTTAATGTTAAGCCCTGCTCTCCCAGGTACACACCACCTATTAGAGAGGTAAAACATTTTACCACATGATACCCTTCATATTCTAATACAGAAAGAATTAATTAAAAACCAAGCCATTGTTGACACTATGGTCTTGAACTTCTTATAGTCCTAGCAAGAAGCTGCAGCTGTCTGCTTTCTGATGGTACACATCATGTATCTATAAACAAGGCCTAGTCTTCTTTTGCTCTGTCAGTTTCTCTGAGGGGTGTGTGTGTGTGTGTGTGTGTGTGTGTGTGTGTGTGTGTGTGTGCATCCATTTGATGATGTGTGCCCAGTTTTATCTTGGTGAGTCAGATAAAACTGGTTCACAATGGGCAGCTCAAGCTGCATGGCAATGAGACTGTCAGCATACAGTCTCTTCTTGGGTAACATATTCATATGCATAGGAAGCATATGATGGGCATGATCTTGCTTCAAAATCCAAAGGTTCTCACAATGATTCATCCTTCATCCTTGCACAACTCTTCAGGCACCCATGGATCAGCATCTGATAAAAACCCACGTGCCAGAGCCATTTGCTCAGGAGCCTAGATGAGGTGCAGTGTCTGCTCGTTTGGGGCCATACAAAAGCGGTAGCTTTTGGCTCACTTGGTAAATGGACCCACATGAGAGCTCAATTGCCTCTAAAATGCCAAAAGGCTCAGGAAGCATTTCTTAGATACAGGAGAGGCCAGGTCAACAATTTGGCCTTCATGCTAGGACAACTCAACACACCACTGTACCCCTAAAAGTTTCCTCAGGTAGAAGGCCCCTAAATATTTAGTCAAATTTCTTTCCCGGCCTTCAACACACAAATGTTTTACCAATAAGCCTTAAGTAGTTGAGTATGTCTTGCTTATAAGGTCCAGTCAACCCAATGTCATCAGTGGAGGAGCCAGTGTGATATTGACTAAGAGACAGCCTATCAAAATGCCTGTGGCCTATGTTACCCCAGAGGACTGAAGAATTACTGCACTCCTGACAGGGCAGTCAAAGTTTGCTGCTGGCAGTGTCAGCAGAGAGCAGATGGCTTCTGGTGGCTCTTGTGATAGAGAAAGAGGGAAAAGCATCTTTTTCAGACCAATAACTGCATTCCTCGTATCAGCAGATGTGTTCATTTGCTCAGGCAATGAAACCACACCTGGAACAGCAGTTGCAACTTGAGTCACCACTCGGTTAAGTTTACAAAAATTTGTGCACACTCTCCAGGGCCCAGAAGGAGACCTGAAGGAGTGTGTGGTGGGAATCAACACCTCTGTTTCTCAAGTCCTGAGTTTTGGAGCTGTTTTTAGTTTTGTTTTTATCCCCCCCTCTCTCTGGGGATGCAGCATCATGTCTGATTACTATTTCCCTAGAAGAAAGTCATTCTAATGGCTTCCATTTAGTTTTTTCCACCATAAAAGCCCTCATTCTACAGCTCAGTGAACCAATGTAGGGAGTCTTCCAGATGCTTAATTATTTCTAATCTACTTAAGCATTCTGGAACCTGGAAAATAACTGCAGAATGGATTCAGGGACCCACTAGACCCACTATGGAAGAGACTTAAGACAAAATTCCAACCACCACCTGCCCTGCAGAAGCTTCTGTTGTAACTGGAGGACAGTGACATTGGGATGGCCTGGAACCACTCTGGGTTCCCAGTGTGTAGCAGTCCTTGAAGAAATGCTGAGTACAGTTACCCTAGTGAAAGACTTCCCTCGGGGAAGACTGGGAAAATATTCATAACGTCTGTATTTCAGTATGATGGCATCCTCTCTCCAAGGGACTTGACCGCCCCTTTATTCAGGGTGTTTTGTATCTGTAAGGAGGCTCATGTTTGGGAATTAAGAGTTTGTGGCTCTGTTTTTATGATTCTAGCTGAAATTTTATTTACTTGACCTAGAATATTTCTCGTGCGTGTGTGTGTGTGTGTGTGTGTGTGAGAGAGAGAGAGAGAGAGAGAGAGAGAGAGAGAGAGAGAGAGAGAGAGAGAGAGGAGAGAGAGAGAGAGAGAGAGAGAGAGAGAGAGAGAGAGAGAGAGAGAGAGAGATGAGAGTTGGTCTGTCTATGAAGCCAGGTTGACCTTCAACTCATACCTCCACATAGGAAGTGCTGAGATTATAGGCACCATCATTTCCAAATGACTTCAAATTTCTCTGCTTATTCAGATCAAATAAGAATTTATGAGGATTCCTGTCTGGTTTGTTTCTAGAGGCCCCACATGACCATTACTATGGTCTATGAAAGTTGGATTATTCCAATTGCTTTTTGACTATACTGTACATTACAATCACTACACTTAGTCTACCTTGATTAAGTTAGTATGACCACTTGGTCTCTGCCATCCATCACTGTTAAGTTTTTAATTGAGAAGCTTCAGTTTCCACCACAAGTTCTGGAAGCTAGAGAAATGATGGAGTCATTCAAGGGCCTGGGGACTCCCTGCACAATCTTCTTTCCCAAACCACTGATGAAGTGTATACTTCTAGATGCCCCCAGTGTGACTGAGTGGTTCTTTAATTGTTCGTTTTTTGGGGGTTTTGTGGGGGGGTTTGTTTTGTTAGATTTTTTTCCCTCTGTGTAGCCTGGCTATCCTGGAACTTCCTCTGTAGACCTGGCTGGTCTCAAACTCACAGAGATCTGCCTGCCTCTACCTCTGCCTCCTGGATGTTGGGATTAAAGGTGTGTGCCACCCACCATGCATGACTTCTTATTTGGTTTTTATTGATGGTCCTAAACTTTGCTGTGAAATTCATCTAGATTTAAAGAGGAAAATAAGAACCCAGGGAACTCCAGTGAGAGCACAATAATTTCAGAATACTGCAAGCAGAAGGGTGGAGGGAGCTCTCCTGAGCTGCAGAAAGAGCGGGCTGGGGGTTTACGATGCACACAAACCAGTCAAAAGTATCAGAACTGTCCAAGTCAGCAATGGTGCTCTTCTGGCTGGCCTTGCCATTCCTGGACCAAAGTGCTCCATAGCTTCCACAATGTTCATGCTATCTTTCACCTTCCCAAAGACCACATGCTCAGTGGCATCCACCACTCAGTCTTCATGGTGCAGTTGAAAAACTGGGAACCGTTTGTGTTTGTTCCAGCATTTACCATGGGCAAGAGAGCAGGACCTGTACACTTCAGGAATAAGTTCTCAGCCTCGTATTTCTTCACTTGCCACCAGGGTCACTATGGCATGTAAAGTCACCACCCTGACACATGAATCTTGAAATTAATTCCATGAAAGAAGGGACCCTTATACCCAAATGCTTTCTTTCCAGAGCCCCAAGCTCAAAAGCTCTCTGCTGACTTTGGAATCTTGTCTACAAATAGCTCAAAGGAGATGTGGCCTAAGGGTTCACAATTGGCTACAATGTCAAAAAACACAGTGGGGTTGACCATGGCTGACAGCAAGTGGCTACGGGTGGGGGGGGGGCTGTATGGTATCTGCAAAGAGGGACAAGTAGCTTGTAAATGCAAATCTATTTTAGCATTCAATTTTCCCTAAGATTTGGAATCTCCTCTTCTATATTAAACCAAGAGAGGTCAGGGAGTTTCAATTTGCTGGTGGTCAGCCATCTTTTGTCAACCAGGGCCTTTTCTAACTCCTCATGTTGCAGCATTGAATACAAAATCTCTACACAGTACACTCACACCAAAAATTCATACTGGGGGCTGGAGAGATGGTTCAGCAGTTAAGAACACCTATTGCTCTTCCAGAGAACCCAGGTTCAATTCCCAGCACCCACATGGCAGCTCACAACTGTCTGTAACTCCAAGATCTGACACCCTCACAACAACATACAGGAGAATAAAATACCGATGCACATAAAATAAAAATAAATTTTAAAATGTATAAAAAATTCATACTGGTCCAATTTTATATTACTTTAGCTATTATCCCACACCTTCAATATCCATTCCTATATATGTTCCCAAAATGCTTGCTTATATAAATGAGGAAGCTCAAGTGGTCCTTTTGGAGTATAGCATTTTCCCTAATGGGTCCAGGTTTTGTACCTCACGTTAGGGATGTGCTGAGACTTGAGTTGGCATAAAGGTCAGGAGCAGAAAGCAGGCTCAAAGGGAATCTGCACTGCTCACCATGGCAACTGCTGCAGATGCTGTTACAACTTCTTCATGAAAGAAGGGCTAATGTCCTCAGATCTAATACCACCGTAGGTGGGGAGGCCCTAAGCCCATCCTTTCCTTTTTCTTTTCCTTTTTTCTGTTCAACAATTATAGGGCAACCAATCAGTGCCACTGTAATTGTTTTAAAAATTGTTTGAAGTGTTTTAGAGTCACATAGCTCCTTGCTTCTCTTTAAAATATATTATGACAGACATTGGAGAGATGGCTCAGCAGTAAAGAGTGCTGGTTGAAGCACTCTTAGTGGGATTAGTGTGATGGCACACACTAATCCCAGCACCTGGGAGGCAGGGACAAAGCAGATCTCTGTAACTTTAAGGCCAGCCTGGTCTACATAGAAAGTTACAGGACAACCAGAGCTATAGAGTGAGACCCTGTCTCAAAAATAAATAAAAGAAAATAGAAAAAAGGCTGCTTGTTGCATAATATGAGATCAGAATTTAGACCCCAGCACCCACATAGCAAGCCAGATATCCCACAGGCTCCCTTAACTCTAGCTCCATGGGATCTGATGCCTCTTCTGGTACCTATACATAGCCACACAGGTACATACACTCACACAGACATACACACACATAAATAGATGAAATGATTCTTTAATGTATACTATGACACTTTCATGCATACATGTAAAATATACTTTGATCATATTCACATACATCCATTTCCTACTTCTTACACATGATTGTCTATACAAGTCCAATGGAGACATTTTGCATATCTTTATATACAGTTCATGCCATGAACTGTCTTGGTTGCTTTACTGCTGGAAAAGCAGTGGCTAGCATCTTTAATAGTAGTCAGATTCTAACAACAGTTCCAGAAACCCCAGAACTGGTTCAGAAAACACATCCTTTAAATTCTTTTCCTTTAGAACCACTCTTGATCTATATTACATCATGTTTTCCAGAGAAATAAAACCCATAGGCTAGACAGAGATGCACACACAAAGAAATGTCTTATAGGAATTGACTCATGCAATTACGTGGAGTAAGACATCCCATGGTGTGCTGTGTGCAAGCTGGAGAAGCAGGAAAGCTGGGTGTATAATTCAGCCTGAGCATGAAGATCCAAGAAGCAGGGACATGATCATTCAAGCCTCAGTCGGATGCCTCAGTCGGAAGCAGAAGACCAATGCACAAGGCCAGGAGGAGACACATGTCTCCACTTGGGCAAAGAGAACAAATCTACCCTTCCTCCACCATTTCTAGTCATGTCCTTGATGGACTGGATACCTGGGTACCTGGGAGAAGCCATTGGCTGCTCTCCATCCCTGAAATATCCCCATAGACACTCAGTCCAGGCATGTTTACACATAAAATTAACCATCACAGACAACAATAATCATACCTGACTCAGAGGACAAAAGGCTGTGGTGATTATGATTCTAGAACACAATTCAGGAGTGAGGATGCGAGCTTCCTAAACCATGTCACATGGGTCATGGCTGGTAGTTCTTGTGTTCCATTAGAAGGCTCCTCAGTCATGAAAACACTTCAAAGTGCCAAGTTGTGTGGTTAATCAAGTGACATTTCCAAGAAGCCAATCCATGCCTTCCCTGCCTCTGTGCTCATATTTAACAGTTGCTAAATGTCATTTTAAGGCAGGCAGAAAATGACATCAAACAACATGGATCTTGTTATACAAATGCTTGAGTTTGCAACATTTGAAGCCATTGAGAACTATGCATAAAGATGATAAGGACTCCTTATATGGGTCTACTTGTCTTTTTTTTTTTTTTTTTTTTTTTTTTACAAGTTAAGCCATAGGGCAAAACCCTAGTTTGGATAAATAATGTGAAAAAAAAGGTCACAGGACAACTTATTAAAATCATGCAACATTGTATCACTGAGGGAAAAATAAGTATGTCTTGTGCCCGAGTCAGTGGCCAAGGGCTACCTAAGTAACCAGTTCCCTCAATTGGTCAATGAACTTCAGAGATCAGTGATTTCTTCTGCTGCATATTAATCACAGAGCAAAGCTCCCTGAAGATTTCAACCCTTTGATTTTTATCTGCTACTGAAGAAATGTTTTCCTAAGACATGAATTTCATGATCTGAAAGGGTAATTATACCAGGACCCCATTATAGCAAGGACTAAAACCAAATTCAGGAGGAACCTGGCCTCTTCATGGAAGCTGAGCCAGCACATTTCCTGGCAAGGCCTAGCACTCTCAGGAAGATGGAAGATGGTGGGACAAAGGGACTGAAGTAATGCAGGATTGGGGACAGAATGATTTTCTTTTGTTGTCTACCTTTTCACGAGTCCTAAGGAGAAGTGGTTCACACATACACAGTCTCAGCACTCAGGAAGCTGAGGCCAAAGGATCACTGTCAGTTTGAGGCCAGCCTGACTACAGAGTAAGACCTTATCTCGAACAAAACAAATCACTTTTTTTTCTTTTTTGCTTTTCAAGACAGGGTTTCTCTGTATAACCCTGGCTGTCCTGGATCTCTCTCTGTAGACCAAGCTGCATTCAAATTCAGAGATCTCCCTGCCTCTGCCTCTGAAGGGCTGGGATTAAAGGTGTGTGCCACCACACCTGGCTACCTCCTTTTCTTTCATACTCCCAAATACTAACATCCACACAGAGAAGGAACATAAAAAAGTGGGCTGGAGGTTCTTTGGATAAGGAGACTAATTTAGGCACACTTGATTTTTTTCCAGTGCCTTCCAGAATTTCTAGTACTTAGCAATTGCATACTAAATACCTGTTTGATAAGTTAATGCTGTGTTGCCATTGATGTTGTATGGGCTGGTTTATTTGAATTTATTCCAATTTAAACAAACAACCATGAGGTGGCCACGTGCATGGAAGGATGGCTTTTTGAACAATGCCACATTTATAAATCTCTTTAAGAAGTCCTTACATTTCTGAATTTTCTACTTCTTTAATGAAATGATTCTGTGAGAAAAATCTTGTTCCCTGGCTTCATTACAGCTCCACTCTGGGAACAGATTTTAGTAAACAAATATAGCTGCTTCCTGGATGCTACCTACTGCTCTCTCTGTGTTCCTGTAAGTAGCTTGGTGATAAATGTCTGTAGGCCAAAGCTGAAAACCCAGGGTGGGCTCTGGAACTTCATTCACAACAAGCACCCCAGGTATATCTCCGGTGCTCACTAGCCACAAGAATATTGTCCCATAAACCCACTTCTGCATCTCTATGGCAGACAATAGTAACCATCTTCTCACCCACATCTCTTCAGATTCATGAAAATCCATATTACATAGTTTCAATTGATCCCCAAGATGATGACTGTGCTCTCATCTTCCTTGAGCCAGTATCTTTCTATGGGCTGGTCTCCTGTTTGAGAAGGATGGATATTCAAGACAGCAAGCCTGCCCCTCAAGCACACAGCCTCCGCTCACTATTTGTATACTCCTCCTGTACTTGTCCAAGAAAGTGCACTGGCCCAGGACAGAGTCAGTGTAGGAATAATATGCTTCTTTCATGGAATTTATTTCATGGGGAAGTAACTATGTGCTGCACAATAAGATGGCACAAAAAACTTTGCTAGAGTTTCTTTGACCATTAGAGGAGGTGAATGTAAGGCCAATTTTTTATTCAGGTGGTTATGCAATAAACATTTATGAGTGACTCCCAAATGCCAGGCAGACAGATAATTAGTAATTGTCTGTAAAGAGTCAAGTCCAGAGACATATATGTAGATAGATAATTACAAGGCCATGTTCATGATATCATATAATAGAAGTGACAGAAGAGTTATTGTGAAAATCTAAAGCTGCCCAAGGAAACATAAGGAATGCTCTCTGTGAGCCAGAGATGACAAAGAATCTTTAAAACGTAGGAGATACAAGAATCAGATTGTAAAATGAAACCTAGCTCTTGTTAGTCACTGGAGAAGATAGCTGCAAGCGAGTCCTGCCAAGTTCTAGACTCACCAGCTATGAGAGCATCAATGACTGGAGAAGTCTAAACCATGACTTTTTTTTCCATTCATTTATTTAGCTCATAAATTAAGTCATGCACAATTATGATACATAATATAGTATGTTCACAATGGCATGGCTAAATTAAACCAATTAACATGTTATATCACACATATCCATCATTTTTGTTTTGAGAACACTTAAAGGATACTATCTCACAACTTTTAAAGTACAGCATATTGTTATCAACCATATTTATCATGCTCTCAGTAGACCTCAAGACATCACAGAGTCCATGCCTCTTGTCCAACTGCAGCTAAACCATGACTTTTATTGGCTCAGCCTGGCGCAACTATCCAGTTCTGGGTCACTTCAAGATGTCAGTAAAATTCAGAAGTGCACTGCTTTATATAGAATAACCATATCCATTTCATATGTCCATCTTATTATCTTAAAATATAGATAAACATTAACAAATCTCTGCATTCCTAGCCCTAACAATAGTCAATATTTGCCTTCGAGAGGAAGGGGTAGGATTTGGGGATGAGGTACTACAGAAAGTGTTTTGGGGTTTATCTGTACTATTTGAAACTGTCTTTCTTGCCTCAGTAGAAATCTCCAAACAATAAGAGCCTTAAAATAAAGTGCTGGCAGGAGGGCAAAGGGGCATGTGATGGCTTTGGGAGTGTACAGATGTGGCTAACCTGTCACATCTTAGAAGAAGAGAGGGGAGGAGAGTGTATAAACTGACCACATGACTGCTCCATGGTATGGTTAAGAGGAAGGTTGTAATTGTAGATATAAGAGAATAGCCAGAGACATCTGGAAGAGTCCAAGCAGAGAGAGAAAGTAGACTGTACCTGGCCATGAAAGAAGCAAGAGCAGAGCAGAGAGATAGAGAGGGGGAAAGAGAGATGGGGAGAGAACAAGATGAAGACACAGAGGGTGCAGGCAAAACAGGGAGCATAGCTGACATAGCAGGGTTATAAGGAGGAGTAACTGTGGCAAGGGAAGCCTGTAAGTTAGGGAAACTGGGATAGGGGAGTGAAGTAGAGCTTGGGTGCTAGCATGGACTCTGAAATGTCTAACAGGAACTTGTGATACTGAGGGAACCTGGAGGCCAGCATGCACTTTGGTACGCTAATAGCCATTTGTCCCTTCTGCCAGCGATAAGGGAAATGGCTCCTTTTGGTATAGGGGAATTACTGGCTTCACAAGTTCCCAAGGAATGCTGGCAGGGATAAAAGCCCACAAGGCCTTTGTTTTAAGATGCCAGGCTTAATCCTGCCACTCAGGGGCAGGCAGATTTCTGAGTTTGAGGTCAGCCTGGTACTATAGAGAGAGTATCACCACAGCCAGGGCTACACAGAAAAACTCTGTTTCAGAAAACAAGACAAAACAAAAAACCACTGGGTGGTGGTGGTGAACGCCTTTACAGAGGCAGATGGATCTCTGTGGGTTCAAGGCCAGCCTGGTCTACAGAGCAAGTTACAGGACAGGCTCCAAAGCTACAGAGAAACCCTGTCTTGAAAATAAAAAAAATAAAACAAAACAAAAGATGCCGGGCTTTTGTCTCAAGTTCCCAGTGGAAGAAGGAGTCGGAAGTCTGCCATCTTGGAAGTTCTCCATCTTCATTACCTAGTCATGGCCCACTCGCTATCTGTCTACCTACCAGGGATTCTGGCTAACTCAGTGCCTCAGTTATATGGAGGGCATTGCTGTTCACCATGAAAGGTGGGCATGACAAAAGAAGCTTGTGGGAGAAGGTGGAGATCTTTGTGGAGATGTTTACTCTGAGAGCCAAGTGGGGCACACAGGTAAAGACATCCACTACAGATCTTAGGCCTGAACTGAGGTTGCATTTCTCTGCCCAGGAAAAGCTTCCAATATTTCATTACACATGTGTAACAGAAGCCAACCCACAGACAAAAGATGCTTTGTGTTCATAACCTACCTCAGGAGAAGCATCTCAGCAGGGATGGTTCCTTCCTGTGAGCTAGGATTCAAACCCATAGATGGCTCTGATACACCCTGACCCCTCATTTCATTATCTAGAATGACAATGTGTGATTCGTTATGGAAATGTTTCCACATGGAGGGTCAAACATGGAAGGATTTGGAAACACTGGTTGTGTTTGGATGTGCAGGGGAAAGGACTGTTGGTGTGGAGGCAAGGGAGCACAAGCCATCCTCACAGCCCAGGTCCCGTCAGGTCGAACCTCAGCTCCCCCAAACCCCATGCTTGGTCCTCTGTCTCTTTAGCTGCCTGCACCACTTTCCCTTTGATCTGCTCCAAGGTTTGAGATTTGTTGCCACAACAGGCAGCAAGGCTCAGCACCAAGGGCTGTCAACCTCCATGGCACCAACGTTCTGATTCCCTTGGGAACACAGTCTGCACCTGGCCCTTCAGCACAAGGAGCAAAGAAGGACAAAAGAGCCTTTCACTGAGATTCTGAAAAGGGGCACCCTGGGACCAGGGAACTTCCCTCTCCCACAACAAAAGCTGTAAACTTAAGCCCACCTTCTGCCTAAACACCAGCCCTCCTGGATAACCCTTCTCCCCTTTGTCTCTTTGTGTTTCACAGCTCCTGGGATTGAACTATTCAGAGAAGTATTTGGCCTGGTCTGTCATATGGGAAAGGGAAAGTGCTGACTGTGAATTCTTTTACTCAGCCCCTGAGACTGAGCTCACAGTGCTGCAGAATCCAAACACTTCAGCAGCATTAGCCAGGCTGGAGGGTCTAGATGAGTGCAAGAGCCCCAGACAGGAACCAGCTGCTCCCTCCCTGCACTGATTTCTGGGGTGAAAAGGATGGATGGATGGATGGATGGATGGATGGATGGATGGATGGATGGGTGGGTGGGTGGGTGGGTGGGTGGATGGATGCCATTAGCAAGAAGTAAGCACTGGTTTGGAGGCATTGAGGATGAACTCCTTTCAGGCAGCACTGATTTCGGCCTGCTGGTACCCAAGTGGGTTAGGGGCTTTGCTTTGATGTCTGAATACTGCTGTGAATTTCACAAGGAGCAAGGTGCACAGGTCAAAAACTGTATCTTGCTGCCTCCAGGATTTAGCACAGAGCCTAGACTAGGACAAATTAGCTTAAGAGACAGTGGAGGTCATCTGTTGTAAATATGAAAGATAAGTGGTCTTTCTTTCCTTTTTTTTCTTTCTGTCATTCGTTCTTGTTTGTTTTGAGACAGGGTTTCTGTCTATATCCCTGGCTGTCTTGGAACTCAATTTGTAGACCAGACTGGTCTGGAACTCTGAAATCTGCCAGGCTCCTAAGCACTGGGATTAAAAGCATGAGTCACTGCTGTAGGGTCTGGCTTTTATTTTCAATCTGCAGAAGAGAAACATGGGTGTAGAGATATAAATAGGTAAATTCAAACTGCAAAACTTGTCAACAGCAGTGTCTGAAGGTCAAGCAATAGAAAAGAACTCTAGTTACACAATTGGAAAAATTCTTAGATGTTTAACTACAATGGGTCAGAGGGTGGAAAGGAAGAAAGATGGATAGGTTGATCAGTTAATGAATTATAAAGAACAGAATGTATTTTTAAGTACATTTTAAACAAAAACTTTTAACTCAAATGCCATCAGCTCTACTGGGTGCCACCACACCCTGTCACAAACCCCAACAGCAGAAACAGCAGTGGTGACTTCTCTCTGTGGTCCTCTCTCTTAGCCCAAAGCTTTCTCCACCTTATGTTAACCTCACCCCCTCTGGTCTACAGCCAGCATAGGCTCAGTATAAACAAGTGTCTCCTTTTTTCCTCAATTTTTCATTTAAAAATACCGTGGCTTTTAGATTGACAGGAGTATTTACAAGTGCTGTCTAGTCTGGCTGCTAGGGACGGGCAGCAGTGACTTCAGCTGTTAAGGAGGACAGTTCTATGGAGGCTGCTAAACCAGGCAGCATTAAGTGGACTCAGTGAGTATTTAAGAAAGAGAATATGTGAAATTGGAAAGGAAAAGTGTGTGTGTGTGTGTGTGTGTGTGTGTGGAAACTAGGGGAGAAATTGGAGGAGAGGGAATGGGGGTAGATTTGATCAAAATACATTATATATATATATATGAAATTCTCAAACAAAAATCCTACAGCACATAGGATAGACACCACAGTAAATAAAGACCAACTAAAACATCAGTAGTACCACGGGTGGGAAACTCTGCTATAAGCAGGGTTAGGAAAACTTAGTAATTAAATTAATTGGAAGTGTTGTTTTCCCTGGTGATGGCGCACACCTTTAATCCCAGCACTTGGGAGGCAGAGGCACGCAGATCTCCGAGTTCAAAGCCTGGTCTACAGAGGGAGCAGGGACAGAAGAGCTACACAGAGAAACCTTGTCTCAAAAAAACAAAAAAATCAAACCAAAAAACAAAACAAGAGAGAGAGGAAAAAATGAAAGAAAGAGGAAGGGAGGGAATGGGGGGAGAGGAGGGAGGAAAGTAAAGAGGGAGGGAGGAAGGAAAGAAGGAAGAAAGAAAGAAAGGAAGGAAGGAAGGAAGAAAGAAAGAAAGAAAGAAAGAAAGAAGAAAAGAAAGAGTAAAATAAGAGTTTTGTTCAAGGGCTACCTTTCAAGTTGTATTACAAAACTATAATAATAAAAATAGCATGGCATTGGTGCAAAAAATAGATACATTGATCAATGGAATCAACTTGAAGACCCAGACATAAATCCACACACCAATCATCACCAGCAGCATTATTTGTAATAGCCAGAACTTGGAAACAACCTAGATACCCCTCAACTGAATAATGGATAGAGAAAATGTGGTACATTTACACAATGGAGTACTACTCAGCAGAAAAAGAAAAAAAAAAAAAAACAATGGAATCTTGTGGGTGGGTGGAACTAGAAGAAACCATTCTGAGCGAGGTAACCCAGTCACAAAAAGACAAACATGATATGTACTCCACTCCATGTGGATTTTAGACATGGAGTAAAAGATTACCAGCCTACAGTCCACACTGCCAGAGAAGCTAGTAAACAAGGAGGACCCTAAGAGAGATATACATGGTCCCCTGTAGAAGTGGAAAGGGACAAGATCTCCTGAGAAAATTGGGAGCATGGTGGGAGGGGAGAGGAAACTAGGAGAATGAGAAGGGGAGAAGAGGAGGGGTGAGGAAGACATAATGGGGCAGGGAGGTTAGGTTGGGGAAGAACAGAAGAGAGCAAGATAAGAGATAATATAATAGAGGGAGACATAGGTTTAAAGAGAAATCAGGCACTAGGGAAATGTCTGGAGAGCTACAAAGATGACACCAACTAACAATCTAAGCAACAGAGGAGAGGCTACCTTAAATGTCCTCTCCTGATAATGAGATTGATGACTAATTCATAAGACATCGTATAGCCTTCATCCAACAGCTGGTGGAAGTAGAAACAGACACCCACAGATAAACCTTAAACTGAACTAAAATCCAGTTGCAGAGAAGGACGAGTGATGAGCAAATGGGTCCAGCCCAGGCTGGTGAAACCAACAGAAACAGCTGACATGAACAAGGGAAAGCTCTTGGTCCCCAGACTGAGAGCTGGGAAACCAGCATGGGACTGATCCAGACCCCCTGAATGTGGGTGTCAGTGAGGAGACCTTGGAAATCTATGGGGCCTCTTGTAGTGGATCAGTACTTATCCCTAGCAAAGGAATGGACTTTGGGAGCCCATCCCACATGGAGGGATACTCCCTGAGCCTAGACACAAGGGGGTTGGCCTCGGCCCTATACCAAAGAATATGACAGACTTTGAAGACCCCGTATGGAAGGCTTCACCCTCCCTTGGAAGCAGAAAGAGTGTGGGATAGGTAGGGTGTTAGTTGGGGAGTGGGCAGGGGAGGAGGGGAGGGGAAGGGACCTGGGATTGACATGTAAAATAATTTTCTTTCTAATTAAAATTTTAAAAAAGAATAGAAAGAAGAAGCCGGAAACACAGCCTGGAAAAAAGACAGCATATTCAATAATGCTGGTCAAACTGGATGTAGCATATAGAAGAATGTAAGTAGATCCACGCTTACCATCATTCACAAAACTCAACTCCAAACATATCAAAGACCTCAACATAAAACCAGATACACTGAACCTGATAGAAAGGAAAGTGGGGAATAGCCTTGAACTCACTGTCACAGGAGAAGACTTTCTGAACAGAACACCAAAAGTGCAGACACTTAGATCAACAATTAACAAATGGGGCCTCCTGAAACTGAGAAGCTTCTCTATGGCAAAGGACGCTGTCATTTGGGCAAAGTGACAGCCTACAGAATAGGAAAAGATTTTTACCACCTATACATCCAATATATTTGGGCTAATGTCCCAAATATATAAAGAGTCAAGAAACTAAATACCAAGAAAACAAATAACCCAATTAAAAATGAGGTACAGGCCAGGCAATGGTGCAACACTCCTTTGATTCCAGCACTGGGGAAGGAAAGTGTTAAATTTCAAACCCAGAACAAACAGCTGAGGAACCTATCTAACTATCAAAGTGGACCTGCCCTCCAGGTTCTCCCAGCATCCTTCAGTCCCTACCTCTTACAGGGTATGGCTGGCAAACCCCATTCTCTACCCTGAACTCTGCAGCCCAGGGCTGCCCTTCCCCCAGAGGCCCCTCCCTATATAATCCAGACATTCTGGTTACCTGCCTCTTACCTTTGGTACCTTTGGCCTCTTGACTGCTACACCTGGTTCCTCTTTCTCTCCTCTCCCTTCCCCTTCCCCTCGCCCCACATGGCCCAGCTCAGTCAGGTTACATCCACTCTAAACTCTCCCAGATAACCCTGCCTCTGGCTGTGCTCTCCTACATATCTACAATTTGCAGGTAAATGAATGGAACCAGAAAATGTCACCCTGAGTGAGGTATCCAAGACCCAGAAAGACAAATATATTTATTCACTTACATGTGGATATTAGCTGTTAAGTCAGTGACAGCCAAGCTATAATCCCTAGAACCGAAGAGGTTAAAGGTTGGGTGTAAGGTAAGGGAGTAGGGGTGCAGATCTTGTTAGGAAAGGTAAATAGGATAGTTATGGGTGACGAGGTGGGTTGGGAAAATCAAGTGAAGAGGGTAGAGGGGCATGAGGGAGACAATACTGGGACAGACAACTAAAATTAGGGACCGTCTTAGTTAGGGTTTCTATTGCTGTGAAGAGACACCATGACCATGGCAACTCTTATAAAGGAAAACATTTAATTGGAGTGGCTTGCTTATAGTTCAGAGGTTCAGTCCATTATTGTCATGGTGAGGAGCAAGGCAGCATGCAGACAGACAAGGTGCTGAAGAAAGAGCTGAGAGTCTTACATCTTGACCCGAAGGCAACAGGAAGTGGTCTGAGACACTGAGCATGACTTGAGCATATATGAGGCTTCAAAGCCCACCCCACAGTGACATACTTTCTCCAACAACGACATACCTACTTCAACAAAGCCACACCTCCTAATAGTACCACTCCCCATGAGCTTCTGGTGAAGGGCCCAGGCCCTCACCCAGGCCCTGGCTTTGACAATTCTGCAGTCATGACAGGCTGCTGAAAAGACCCAGCAGGATGCAGGGCCCTGAGTCGGCACAGGATGCTGAGTCTCCGCCTTGCCCGACCTTGCTCTAGTTACTAAATAACCACAAGATATCCCCCATATGATAAAGAACCAGTCAGAGGCTAGGGTAGCAGGCTCTGGATGCACTTACTGATAAGGATGGAGAAGTCAAGCTGGTGCCGACATAGAGCCATCAGCCTTACATTCTAGTATCTTTGGTACAGGAAGGTATTCTGTATACTCTCAAAAGAGAAACAAGCACCAAGCCAGCCACAAACCCTTTGATCCACAATGTAGTCCTCCTGCAAGATATGCCAGGGTAATGGTGGCACAAAGCTCGTAGGGGCAACAAACCAAATCTGGTTTGACTTAAGGTCCACTCCATGAGATGGAACCCATACCCAACGCTGCTTGGATAGCAAGAATAGAGACTAGATAGCCTAGGGATGCTCAACTCATAGATCAGTCTTATCCAGCCGTCATCAGGGAAGCTTCCACCTGTGCAGATGGGAATAAATACAGAGACCACAGCCAGGTAATATGCAGAGAGTGAGACACCTGAGAACACTCTGCTTGAAATGGTGTGTCTCTATCAAATCTCTCTCCTCAGGGCTCAGGGAACCCTGTGGAAAAGGAGGCAGAAAGAGTGTAAGAGCCAGAGGGGACGGAGGACACCAAGGAAACAAGGCCCTCTAAATCAACATGATCAAAGCTCATGTGAACTCAGAGACTGAGGCAGCGTGCACAAGGCCTGCAGGGGTCTGCACCAGGTCCTGTGTGTTTATGTTGTGGCTACCAGTTTAAGGTTTTTAATAGCATTCCTGGGTGTGTCAACGAGTAGGTCTCTGACTCCTGTACATTCCCATGGGCTCTTTTCCTTCTGTTTGTCTTTGTCCAACCCCAAAGTTATAGATTTTGTTTTATCTTATATTTTATTTTACTATTATTCCTTACACGCCTATTTGTTTTCTAATGAGAGATGGAAAGGAAGTGTATCCAGTTAGGAGGGGAGGTGGGGGAGGAACTGTGTGAAGTAGAGAGAGGAAAAACCATCATCATGTGAGGTGAAAAAAAAATCTATTTTCAATAAAAGGGGAGGGGGGGTTGCCAGGCCTCAGAAGCAAGCCCCTGGCAGGCCACCTAGCCACTCAGATGAGAGCCTGACAATGGAAAAGGCCTTGATATGTTAATGAACTAACCCCAAGGTGGTGTTGAAATGCTAGTGAATCAGCACCAAGCTGTGATCCCCGATAGTGTGAAGCTACCCCTCAATAAAAACTTGGAACTTTGGGAATGGTCTCTAGCTTGCACAACTGTGCTCTCTAGACACAGCTTTCTAGCCTACATTGATTGGCAAAGACTTGGGACTCTGCGTGACCCTGGCCCTAGTGAGCATTGAACTTGCAACATTGTCACTAGGTCCACACAGGCCTGGTGGTCGGCACTAACCTTGGCCAATGCTCTCAAGGGCCTCCTGAACCGCCATCCTCCTAGCCTGCCACAGCTGAAGGACTTCACGGCTCAGGTTGGTTCTGCAAGCTTCCGTAGGGTCCTCACCAAAGAAAGTTCGCCGCGGCATCTCTGTCCAAACAACTATTCCCCGGGTTGGTGAGATGTCTGTTTTTCTGTTAACATGGTATTATAAGGAATGTTTGTGTGACTAAACAGCATAATCAAAAGACAAATCTTTTGCAGACATCCTGACAGTGCCTTACAGACCATAGGCCATGCTCTCTGAGGCAGAACTCTGGCAGAATGCTAACAACTATACAGAATACCACGACAGAACTGGCCCCTCTCTGTCATCATTATTTGATGATTAGAATTACAGCTCTCATGCCGAACAGAAACGGTTTTGTAGCCACGCAACCATCTCCCCAGTGGGAGCATCCAGGGCCTGCCCCCAGTGAACTGTTTCCCCTTTTCAAAGCTTTCAAAGAGTCCATAAAAGAAACATTCATTCAGGTCGAATTGCCTTTGACTCTGGCTTTCGGGTTGTTTTTATTTTATTCAGACTTTCATGGTCCATCATTAGATAATTATATTTGCACAAAGGAAATGGAGTAAAATTTCCTTCCACATCCGTTCTCTACTTCTGCCTTCATCTTCCAACAGGACCTCCTTTTCCATCACCACACGCCAGTAAGATTAATATGTCATGAGATCCACCTTCCCACAATGCATCAGCTTTTGAAATAAAAGCATAAGGAAGACTAAAAGAGAACAAGATGAATAGAGGTGAAGCTTAAGCCACTGTGAATTTCCAGGAAATATTTATGAGCTGATTTAAATACTAATGAGCTGGTAGTCTGACAGCAGAAAGAAGACTAAAGGCCAAGAACATAAAACCTGGGCTGGGCCGTGGGTCACCTTGTGTACACAAGCTGTACTGTAAGCCTCCTACCTTCTCAAATGCTGTCAAGTGAGAAATTGACATTTTCCCACTGATTTCAGTTTTTTTTTTTTAAATTGCCACTATAGTACTTATTAATCTATTTGCATCCTAGACCATAAAGGTCATCCAAGGCCTGAATGTAAACTCCACTTCACTCCAGCCTAAATGGCTATGGGATGAGGAAGAATGCTGTCTATTTTCTTTCTCTGCCCTCTTTAAGAATCCACAAAATAGCCTCTTCTGGCAAGTCCCTGGGCAACAGTCTCCAGAGTGCTATAAGAGGGTATTTATCTGCAAATTCTCAGGTCCCAGCCTGACTGCAGAAAAACACTTCAGTTGCCTGTGGGTTGGAAAAGATAAAACACTTGCTATTACAATAAAACAGATTTAACTTCCAGAGAGCTTTATGCATACACGGCCTTAGGCGTGACAATCTGCTGACTTGATCTAGATAAACAACTGGTGTTTCTTCTAGTGTGCATTTCTAAATCATTCCAAAGTTCCACACACAGAATTGCAGGATTTATTCAACTGGGATTCCCCCCATACCTCCAGGAGGGGGTGGGGTGGGGGGGCTTTCTTTTGTCCCTTATGGAGATGTTAAGTAAGGCAGGAAAGAAAATAGGACAAACAATGAGAATCTGTGAGAAAGTAGACATCTTTAGATTTGGGGAGCTTTATGTCCCCTAAAGGAAACCAGCAGACTCTCTGGTCCCATCATCAGATTCCCCCACCCTGTACATCTGGATTCTCTGCACATCTGGACTGTCTACACAGGTGGATTGTGTGCCCCAGGGTGAGCAGGTCTGAGGTGAACGGGGCATTCACCTTAGATAGAAAAAAATAAAGAGACACTGTATAGATACTATTTTGACAAATTTTATTTTTCTTTTAAAAATGGATTTAAGTTGGGATATAAAAGAATGGATTTTATTATGGCATTTTATACATGTATGTTATTATACTTGATTCTAATTCACCTGTTTTTTATTACCCTTTAAGAATTTCAAGCTTTTCATATCATGAATTTTGATTAATTTACCCTCCCGTCCACCCTCAGTTGTTTTGTTTTTTTGTTGTTTTGACAGTTTCACTAGCACTCTGCTGTCTGGAACTCATTATATAGATTAGGCTGGCCTCAAACTCAAAGAGATATGTCTGCCTCCTGCACTCCAGGCTGTTGTTAAAGTAAGATAACAAGGTACATGTCAAACAAAGTTTGTTTGACCCAACTGCACTGGGTGTGCTTGATCACATGAAGGCAGGAGGTAAGCAGGCAGAAAGTATGTCAGGATGCATGCTTGCCCCTTATTGGACCTGGTGGGCAACATGTAGCCTTATGGGTCTGCCTTTGTAAGCCTCTACAAAATGTGACTTCTTGTTGTGAGCTATTTGAACACACTGTGTGAAGATGTTTTTCTGTCCTCCCTTGCCTGCCTATGGCACTTTCTGATTGGTTTAATAAAGAGTTGAATGGCCAATAGCTAGGCAGGAGAGGATAGGCAGGACTTCCAGGGAGAGAGAGGAACTCTGAAGAAGAATCTGAGAGGTGGAAATTCACCAACTAGACATGAAAAAAGTTGGATGTACAATATGGAGGAGAGGTAATGAGCCTGGTGGCAGACTGTAAATTAATATAAACAGGTTAATTTAAATTATAAGAGCTAGTTAGGAACAAGCCTAAGCTAAGGCCATGCTTTCATATTAAAAAGAAGTCTCCATGTCATTATTTGGGAGCTGGCAGTCCAAAGAAAGTCCAACTACAACTTGTCATTTTCTGGGAACCCAGTAATTGACCTGGTCAGAGTCCATCATTCTGCCAGTATTTAATTAAAGCTTCCTTCTAATCTGCCTCAAAATTGTGGTAATGGTCTTTTTCTCAACCAGTGGGATTAACAGTGCCTATTAACATATTAAATAGGATACTGGCCACCAAGTTCTCCCAGGATCCTCCTGGCTGGCATACTCTGGCCCCTACCCTGAACATCTCCAGTCCAAGGATCAGGCTGGGCTGCCTTCCTCCAGCTGTCCCTCCCTACATAACCCACTCATTTTGGTTCCGTGCCCGTTTTAGCCTCTTGGCCTTTTGCCCACAACACTTGGTCTCCCAGCTTCCCCTGCTCCCTCTTCTCACATAACCCAGCTCAGTTTTCTGGTCTTGTTCAGTCTGGACCCTTCCAGACACCTCTGGCTATGCTCTCCCTCATATCCACAATAAAGCTTTTCTGCCACTATACCTAGGAGCAGTCATGTCCTCCTTTTATTTCTTTTTTATTTTTTCATTCAGTATTAAATGCATATGTCACCCCATTGACAAATAATAAGTCAAAACTCAGTGCAATGGCTCCAGCTTTATTCTTCTGGTTAAGATGTGAGAAAATGTTTTATTTAGCTCATGGTTCCAGAAGGGGGCTCATCGTGACATGTCAACAAGCAGCAGTCATGGCAGCTGGTGTAGAAGCAGAAAACTCATATCTTGATCCATATGCAAGAAGCTAAGAAGTAAACTAGAAATGACATCTTTGAACTCTCAAAGCCCACCTCCAGTGACTTACCTCCTTCATCAAAGACCACACCTCTTCAGCCTCCCAAAGGATGACCACCAACTGGGCACCAAGTATTCAAATGTCACTTACTTGCATTACGGACTTTCCTGAGGACTCTGCCCAGGTGTGAAGCTGGGCAGTGCGAATGCTTTCCCTTTAAAGCTCTGTACCTCTCCCCCCTTCTCCGTTTCCAATGGTCGACCACTAATTCTTCTCTCTTGCTCTCTGCTCTACTCTGTTCTTCCATTTCGCTCTCTCTCCTGCCCAGTAATAAAACTCTATGGTTAATACACTCTTTAAGCTCTCTATAGTTTGTGTTCCATCTCACGATTTCTTTTTCTATTTTTCTAATTTTTAAACTTTTACAAAAGAACAACATGCTTAGTTAAACTTATTCCTAAATTGTTTTGGAGTTTTGATTTTGGTTGTTTTGTTGTTGTTGTTGTTGTTGTTGCTGCTGCTGTTTTGGCATTTCATAGCTATTATATAGAACAGCTACTGGGTTTAAAGAATTGATTTTACACCAGTGATGGTGGTGCGCAGCTTTAATCCCAACACTCAGGAAGCAGAGGCAGGTGGATCTCTGTGAGTTCAAGGCCAGCCTGGTCTACAGGATGAGTTTCAGGACAGCTAGGGGAAACCCTGTCTCAAACAACAAAAAAGACATGAAACTAATAGGAAAAAATGTAGGGAAATGCTTTAAGACATCAGTACTGGCGATGGTGTCTTTGTATATATAACCAAAAGCACAGAGGAGAAAAACAAAAACAGACAAATGAGATGGTATCAAACTTAAACACTTCAACACAGTTAAGACAATTGAGTGAAAAGACAATCTCCAAAATAGAAGACAGCATCTGCAAATGATCTGATAAAGGCTCACTATCTACAGTGTGTTAGGAATATAAATTATTTAACAGGAAGAAAACAAACAATATTATTTTTTAAGTAGCCTGAGTACTTGAACAGACATTTCTCAATGTAAGACATACAAATGACAGGTGTGTCAGAAAACACTCAGTGCCACTTGATCATCAGAGAAGTGGAAATGTAAACCATACTGAGATATGGCTATTGTTTAAAAAAAGACAAGAGACCAGTGTTGGAGAAGATATAAAGAAAATGAAACCTTACATACTGTTGGTGCACAGTGAATTAGCACAGTCCTTATGGAAAGCAGTGTGGAAAAGCCTCAAAATTAAAAAAAAAATGCTAAGCAGAATTACAAAATTACCAATATGACCCAATCCTGGGTACTGAAATGAATGGTCAGAGAGCTTCCACTTCCTTATTCTATGTAGCACCGTCCACTGCAGCCAACACACAGAACCAACAAAAAATTTATCAATGAGTGATTGAAGAAAATGTGGCATTTCTACAAAATCAAATATACCTAGTCTAAAATAAAGGAAGGAAATCCTGTCATTTGCAACAATGAGTTTGAGCCCTGAAGGTAAGTAAGCTAAGTGGAAAGAACCAAATGCCACATGATCTCACTTAACAATGTTCAACTTGTAGACAGACTAGAACAGCGACTCCCAGTGTGGCTATTGATCAAAGGATACAAAATGTCAATTAAACAAGAACATAAATTCAAGAGCTTAGTTGTACAACATGATAACCGTAGTTCACAACAATTTATCGTATTCTCTCCAAATGGCTGAGTGTAGATTTTAAATGTTTTCACCCAAAACGGCAATTATATAAAGTAATCTATCTCAGCTCCTTAGTCATCCTACTAAGTGGTACATACATATTTTTAATGAGAGAGTAGCTCTTTTAAAAACTCTCTTGCATATATTATTGCATGTGGGGGGGGGGGAAGGTCAAACTTCCATGGAATCAATTCTCTTCTTCCACCTCCAAATGGGTTCTGGTTCATACTCAGGTTGTCATTCTTGCATGACCAAAGCCTTTACCTGCTGAGCTGGACAATGTATAATTTCAATAAACATGGATATAATAAACACAGAAAATATTTGTTTTTCATGAAAGAATACACAAAGCTTTTAAGAGATTATATTTAACCAACTTAGCAATCGATATTCCAAAATGATTATCAGAAGGTTCAATACACTGGTCTGGAGTGAAGGGCAGGAGTAGACTCCTGCCTGGTGTGCTTGAAGCCCTATACCCCAGGCAGCACAAAACGTTTAAAGGCCCTAAGAGACGCACAAGCAGGATCGGCTCAGGTGCTCATCATTGCCGGATTTTCCACAGCAAAAAATGGCAGCATCCAACAGTCAAATTAAAGGAAGCATTAGCCACATCACAATTCAACCAGATGAACTGTTTCCCACCAGAAACACAGTAGAAACGCTACAGCAGTTAAGACGCTTCAGCTAGAACAGCAAGTCAAATCCATTTACCCAATAATAGTTATCAGCTCGCTTAATGAGAGTTTCAGAGCTGGAAGAGAAGGCAGAACTAGCTAAACTATGACACAGGCAACCTGTTATTGTCAGGGTTTATTCTTTCTTGGAAAGTGAATCCTGCTATCTAGACAGCACAGAGACACCCAAAATTTATTTAAGACCTTTCCCAGACTCTATAAATGCTAAATATTGGTCAGTGTGTTATCAGTTGTCCTCCAAAGAATGTCATTAAGGGGAATGTAGGAGGGTGAGTTTTCCTCTTGTTGACTGCAAGTTGGAAGCAATAGCTGGAGGTTAGGCAGCCATCTTAGATGATAAGCAGGCTTTGACAATGTCAGGTCAACAGTAAGGATGGAACCAGTGTCTGTAAACAAGAAGACAGTGGCTCTTGAAAACTGCTTCTAAACAGCTTTTATAGGACAGCAAACTAAACTACTATTAGGCCACTGTTGTTCTCAGTTTTCTAACAACAACTGAACCTTGAAAATGCAAAAAAACAAAACATAAAACTCTCCCCTGTTGTGGGATAATCTTTTTGTTCACTGAAAATGTGAACAAAATGTGTACAAGGCACCTTCTGATTGGTTTAATAGACAGCTGAATGGCTGTTAGACCCCCGGAAAGCTCAGGCCTCCGGGGTCTAAGCCCAGGACCAGTCACCCCAATCACCAGGCAGATTCGAAAGCTTGATGCAAACTGCACGAGGCTTTATTGTTGTTTAACTGTTTAACGAGCTAACCCCATGTTAGCTCGGGTCTTTCACCCACCATGGCGGATGGCTAAAAAAGACAGCTCGAACTGGCTGCATAGAGATTTTGTAGAGTAGCATAAGGGGAGTGTCTAGGGGTATGCACAGGCTCAGGATTGGTGTGCCTCCAGGCTTGGAGGGCTTGCCCTGTGTTGATTGGCCAACTGGTTGTTATGGCCCATAGGCCCTCCCAGGGTGGTTGCTATGCTCTGCGCATCATTGCTGTGCACTTCTCCGTAAAGCGCACCCAGTGCCGTAAAGCATAGCGCCACCAGCTAACTTCTGATTGGTTCCTTGTCATGAGGCAGGCATCTGACTTTTTAGTGACTAGGACAAGGTCATGGCAAGCACGTGTTACTGTCATGGCTGCTGAAATGGGGAGCTGGTCCCTTCATGGCCAATAGCTAAGGCAGGAGAGAATAGATGGGATTTCTGGAAAGAGAGAGGAGGAGGAGATGACTCATGGAAACTCCAGTGAGACTCGGAGCAAATTGGACATACAAAATGGAGGACAGGTAAAAAGCCACATGGCAGATTGTAGATTCATAGAAGCATGTTAGTTTAAGTTAGAAGAGCTAGTTGAGGACAAGCCTAAGCTAAAGGCCAAGCTTTCATAATTAATAAGATATCTCCATGTTGTTATTTGTGGGCTGGCAGCCCCACAAAGGAAAGTTCAGCTATACCCCTCACCCAACCAATATTTCAAGGGCCATGCAATACCTGGGGTCTTGTCAGCCACCTGAGACTATATTGGTGTCTGAGGGCCATCTGCCACCAGGGCCATACTGATCTGGATGGCCTGCACTGCCACCAGGGCCCTGGTGACATCCATGCCTAGGCTTCTGCCAAGGGTCATATCTGAGCCCATGGTCCTACTTCAGTTGTGGTCTGTGTTGATTTCCATGATCCATGCTACCACAGGGGCTATAGGAACCAAGAAATCCAAGGGCTATGCTGAGCCAGCACCACCTTTTGCTGGCCCTGGGAAAGCTGGTCCTGCCCCTCGGTGGCCACTTCAGCAGAAGAGCTACTCCACACCTCATGGAAGAGCAGGCCCCACACTGGAGAGACGGTCCCCACCCTTCCCCACTGATGTGTGTGAGCTGGCCCAGATAGCATGCATGTAGAAGAGCTGGCTCCGTCCCTCTTGTGAGGGGCCCAGCTCCAGAGGCCTGGACTGACTAAATTAGCTACTACCCAGGCACACATCTGGGGCTTTGAATTGGCCCACCCCAACATATTCCCCATCTGTGTCTGCTGGAATGCATGAAGGGACTGGTCCTGTGGAACCATAGCCGCAGGATTGCCACGACTGTCTCCTTAAGGATGTCTTCTTATCTTTGCATGCATTTCCTTGTGTATGCAACATTAATGGACCGTTACTAGGATGCTATGTCACATAGACAATCTTCAGTGATGAAGAAATAGCTGCAGAGTTCATTCAGCACATCAGTGACAGAGCCGAGCCATGGCTCTCTTCACCTTTCTGCCATGCTACACCCAGAAGTTGGCTTCATATTTGCTGCCACACCATTGGCTGCCTCCTCTCTAGGAAAAAAAAATGACTGTTTGGTCCTGGAGTTCCATGAAAATTGCAAAGTGCCTTACAAAATGGAAAAGGAGGGATGTTTTTCCTCCTTTTGATGTTGTAAGAGTAAAAAACTTTTTTTCAAGTGTTTTCCCAGTCTTTCCCTTGTCTCAGTGGCTAGAAATAAGTCTCATGCCAACAGCCCTTGAGGTGAACTAAGTCAGCTGTAGAGTTAGATAAATTGAGATTTGCCCTGAGCCAAATGAGGGTCAGTTACATAAACAAAGTGAGAACTCTGTAGCAAGGAAGGTAGGGAACATAGGTGCTGGGGTCAGACAGAGAGGTGTGCAAATCTCCAAAGAAATAATAAAAAAAAAAAAAGTTAGGTCATCCTTCCAACTGACAGTATTCCAACAAGCACAGAACAAAATGAGAAAATACCACTGTTAAATGGTCAGGACTTCTGTTTTCAAGAGCACACTGGTACACTCTACAGAGACAAGCACACAGTCTCTAAACTCTACAACTCTACAGAACATGGAGTCTCTACACTCTACAGAGACTCTGTTCTTCAAGTGTGTTTGATTACATGTGAAATGATGTTTCCAGACAAATAGTTAGCTGAAACACCCTAGATCCAGCTGGCTAGTTCATGGCCAGAATCCATGCTAAAAGATTCCTCAGATGTCCATCAGTGAAGATCTAGATGGAAGGTACATCCTAAGGTGTGAAATTGTACTTTGCTGTTCCCTAAGTTGTCCCATACAACTTCTTGAATAACATGTACCTTCTTCACTGATTTGAACCACAAAATTTACTGCAGGATTAATTCCTACAGACATCTGGGTCTTGTTGTGGATTCTGTGTTCAGGTCTATTGACTTAAGGAGCGCCCTTCACTTAACACTGTCAGCTTGTCATCTGAGATACCTGGTTCCAACTATATAAAGATTCCCAGCTGCTGCTGTTCTTCTAATCTCCCGGATGGTCTTCGTAGTTATCTGAGGGAAAGGAATGATAGCTTCCTAATAGCAAGCCTTCTAAACCAGGTGTTCAAATGTCGCATGAAGCCTGGCATGGTAATGCAAGCCTGTACTCCTGGCTACTCTGTAGTCTGAGGCACGAGGATTTTAAGTTCGAGATCAGCTCCCTCAAAAATAAGTAACTATATATAAGATAAAGTGAATCAATAGTTACCATGTGAACGAGCTGAATAATTACATTGTGGGTCTGAGGACAGATGCCGATGGGCAATTTTGGCTAGATGAGTTGCCTGGAGGACCTGAATCTGTGGCATAATTGTCAAATTCTCCCCTTTCTTGTGAGAGTTTCTCAAGTATCTGGAAAGCTGAGCCTACAGTGAGAAATGAACAGCTCCACCACACTCTTTAATAGAAAAATTAACCATTCACATCCTGTCCGCAGAGAGAGTGCAGCCCTAGCCACAATCAGTTTGGCCCCTCGTGTGTGCTGTAGGCTGTAAGCATCTTGCCTGTAGAATTCCTGGCTTCTGGCCATAACCAATACAGGCATAAATGCCATTTAATTCCACCCAGCTGTTCCTGGGGCCGTCTATGGGTGGGTCTGCCAAGGGGTGTTTCATTCAATTTACAAGGATAAAATGCACCCCTCATTGCTTGGCAAAGAGCCAGATTTGCTAGAACTTTCCAAACACTTTGCTGTGGGGAGAAAGCCACTGAGAATGTTCCGGTCATGGAGCAGGGCCAGCTGAAGGTAATCTTCCCAGAGCTCAGCCAGTTGGTTGCAGAGTTCCAACTCACTTTTATACTGGAAAAGTGAGTACATTGTGCTCTGCATAAGAATCTCCTAACACAGGACATTCAAAAGACATCCTCACACATTTAAATAAATGGTGTGCTAAAAATGACAAAACAAATTACATGGCAATGAAGGTACTATTGATCTATGTCAATTGGTATAATAAAATAAATTGTAATGTCTGTGAGCAAAAAAATGACAACGGCCTTGACTGGTAACTGACAGCTTGGTAAGTGCTGCACATGTATGTCATCAGATGCTAAAGAAGTTACGTTTTCTGCAGAAAGTAGTCAGTTCCCATTTCACATCATGTAATTCCTGTGTTTAGTTCAAAATTACTTCCTCTGAACACAAGGGACCTGCCCATGGCTCCTGTTGTTGGGTTTATCTTACTACTTCCCAGAACTATGCTAGTAGGTCCAGAAACTAAACCATGATCATACCAAGAGATGACCAAAGTGCAGCTGGACAGAGAGAGCCATTGGGCCTGAACTATGGACAGGACCCTGGGACAGACCCACAATGGGGACCCTGGGACAGACCCACACTGAAGGCCCTGAGACAGTCCCATATGTGTGTGTGTGTGTGTGTGTGTGTGTGTGTGTGTGTGTGTGTGTGTGTGTGTGTGTGTGTGTTTGTGTGTGTGTGTGTTCTGGAGGCCAGAAGAAGATAGAAAATCCCTTGGCGCTAGAGTTACAGGCAGCTGAGAGCTGGGACCTCATCCTACCCTTACTGCAGAGCACTCTTAACCACTGAGGCAGCTCTGAAGCCCTCTGTCGTGCTCTGCAAAGGTTTTTCTTTTGAGTGTCTTTCTAGACCTGGGCTTACTGAGTCGTTTCCCACAGACAGGTACTTTTTCCAATGTCCAGCCTCCAGAGTTCTGATTCCTACTCATGAGTGAGGCCTGAGGTGTGCTCCCACCTCCACCCCATCTCATGAGTCTAAGACAGACAGGGCAGCCGCCTCATTTGAGAAATCTCTTTTGTACTCAAGCATAAGGCTGCTCTTGCTCCTTTCTGAGCCCTGGGTGGTGGTGCTTCCTGACACTGCAGCTACCATAGTCCTTAGCAGGGTTCTGAGATGTCTTTTCCCTGACTCCCCATATTTTACAATAATATAGAGAAAAAATTGAATCCCACATTAGCTAATAATCAGAGGTTTTCTCTTTTCCTTGTGAGACAGTAATATTACTAGAATTACCTTTTTGATATTATCACTGATCCTTTTGCATTTTTTGAAAGTCATTTTGAAATGGGGTTAAATCCATTCAGATAGACTCCAGGGGGATTTGGCTTTTTAAAATGTAGTTTAAATTCAGTTGCAGGTTGTCTCATTCAAGTTGCAACTCACTGGGCTTGTGGTTTAAGAAATTCCTTTCAGGTGACAGCCCAGAACCTGCTTCAGTTTTCTAGATTGTACTAACTTCCTTAATAGTTAAAGAATTTCAGTCAGGCAGTGGTGGCGCATGCCTTTAATACCAGCACTAAGGAGGCAGAGGCAGTCGGATCTCAGTGAGTTTGAGGCCAGCCTGGTCTACCAAACAAGTTCCAGGACAGCCAGGACTTACACAGAGAAACATAAAACAAAAGACAAAACAAAACAAAATAGTTAAAGAATTTCATCAAGCCAGAGTGAGAACACCATGCTGATTATCCGACTCAGCCCACCTGTCCTTTTGCAAATGAGAATGTGATTTAAAACAGTGAGTGACTCTCCTAAAGTTACACGGAGATGATGAGGCAGAAGACTTGTGACTGCTTCCTGACTCCACATCCATTCAGAAGCTCAGTGTTGGGACCAGGAGTATAATGCCCATGGGAGAGCGCTTGCCTGGTGAGCATGAAGCCCATCTCCAGCACTAGGAAAACAGAATTCTCAGAATGCCTGAGGCTGTATTTACAATTATTCTGTGGTACTTTTGTCATTTCCACAATGAGTCCATCTCCCCTTCACAACAGCATGAAGATAATGTTGAAATATTCATATTATTATTATTTTCCTCTTTGAAGTAGTAAATTCAAGACCCTTTCACACAGACTCCAATTTTTCCCCTTCACTATTCATCATTCACAACGAGAAAACTTTGTATGAAACTCTACATGGTTTACTTTATCAGTGGTTTATTCTTGAATGCATATAAAATCTTGGCGAGTGTGGGGGGTGGTGTAGTGAAGTCTAGAGTGCTAATCTCCATGTTTAGAGGAAATGTTAAGTACATCCAGTTCATCCCTAACTCCAGATCCCTCACCTTAGCAATCACCAAGTGGCTGCAAGCAGTTAACCAAGTGAAATTCTTGGAAGAGCTGTTAGATCACGAAACTCAACACCCCGGAAGAGTGGCCGGGGAAGGGGTGTTAGAACAAGAGGAAGCCACAGGTTCGTGGTCCAACTCTCCAGTTTTCCTTGTTCTGATTTGGGGCCAAAGCAAAGGCCCAGGACAGAGAACACCAGATTCGGTATAAAATTCAGTGGTATCCACCTTCTTAGTAGAGATGATGTAGTCCAAAGACCCTGAGGTCTTTTAATTTGCTACATTCTCTTGGCCTGAAGTCTTTCCTGTGCCAGTGGATACTCAACAAAGGGGGGTGCTGCTGACAAGCAAGGCATTGGAACATACATAGTAGAGAAGAGGTGAAACAAATTTCACAGAGCCCAGATGGGGGTGTGTGGCGGTTTGAGTAAGAATGTCCCCATAGGTTCATATGTTTGAACATTTGGTCCCCAGTTGGCGAAAGTGTTTGTGAAGGACTAGAAGGTGTGGTGTTGTTGGAAGAGGTGTATCACAGGGGCAGACTTTGAGGTTTCAAAAGCTCACACCATTTCCAGTTAGCTCTTTCTGCCCCCTGCTTGTGGATCAGATGTGAGTTCTCAGCTATTGCTGCAGCACCTTGCCTGCCTGCCTGCCTACCTGCTGTTGCCATGCTCTACCATGATGGTCATGGACTCAGACCTCTGAAACTGTGAGCCCCCAAATCAAATGCTTTCTTTTATAAGTTGCCAAGGTCACAGTGTCTTATCTCAGCAATAAAACCCCTAACTAAGAGAGGGAGGTCAGAGCATTGGGTGCTATATGGCTGAGATCAACCCCACTTCCTTCTGTCCTGATCAAGTCAGGTTCTGGACCTAAAGGTTTTAGCTCCAATATGTAAGAGAGTTGAAATGAGAAATCGTCTCAACACGAGGCAGATCAGGAGAATAAAGTGGGAAGTGGGGGAGGGGTTCCTACCAGGTCTTCTGGTAACAGCTGACAAGTCAGAGGTGGAGGTAGCAATTTGGGGGGAAAGGCTTAAGGTAAGTGTGGTGTGTTTTCACATGCCTTTTAAAGATTTTTCAGTCTAGGCATGTGAAAAATTGGGTTGGCCCTTGACAGTTTTGTTGCCTTGAATTCCTGCCCGTCTGAGACTTGTTTGGTGACATGCCACTGGGAAATTGGGGCAAAGCCTTTTTCTGCCACCAGAACACAGATTTCCTTTGTCGAAATGCATGTGTTCATTTATTCATTCACTGAGCAATAATTATTTTTATGTTCTGGTTCTTGCTGGATACACCTTCATAAAGTGTGTAGTCCCCCAGAGGAAGCATAGAAGTGAGTCATGAAAAGGCGTATTAAGTGGGGTAACTAGAAGGATGAAGCACCAGTCTTATCTGCTTTCTCTCCTGTAAGTGGGAACTAAGAAGAAGAATAGCTCCTTTGTGGAGAAAATGAGATCATGTGGCTAAAACACGTTGTTATGAAGTGAAGCAGCCCTTAATTGCCACTATGCCTCCTAGACAAAAGTACCTTATAGATGAATTTAGATGTTGCAAAGTTTTCGGAGGACACCCAGCTCAGGTTTTGACTCCAGCAGAGACCAGAAACCAGCCAGGAGCTCCCCACCAAGGACTGAACACAGGTTCTGAACTGGTCTGTGAATGACTTACTCCTAATCTTGCCCTACTGAGTGTCTATGTTCCAGAACAGACAGCAAAGACATGGACACGAGATAGCCAAGTGCAAGGGGCAAGAAAGGCAAAGCCTTTTAAGACCTAGACTGCCAAGAATGCATCTCTATTCCCCCATCTCCCTACCTCGCACTTGACGCTTGCTACGGTTATCATCAGATACCTGTGTGGCCACTTTGATCATGGTCCTCCCCAGCAGACAGGGTGCTCCACTAGGACAGGCCCAGGCCTTTGCTCAGCACTATACGCTTGTGCCCCAGCCCAGGACCAGTGACTAATGTTACCTAAATGAATTACAGAATGCATGTTGCTTGCCTTGACTTACATCCTGTGAGAAACAGCACTTTCTGTCTTAGTAATAGTTTCCACTTGACCTTCCTCAATAATGAAATTCCTATAGTTCTATCTGGGGAGATGGGGCAAACATATTACAGCAGTTAACCAGAAATGAAAGCTCAGGTTGAAAGGGGTCAGGCAGTCCTTAGGATTCCTTTCAAGTGCCCCGCAGGTGCTTCTGTTAAAAATCCTCAGTGCACCTCAGGCAAGGAGCACTTCTCAGGAACAAGGGACACTCATTCTTTTGAAAATGTGGCATCCTCTGCCATTTGCCTGTGAAGCAGCTACAGGGCTCAATGCCATGAGGTGATGAGGAAGGCAGCTCTAGCCATCTCCAGTGTGTCCTGAAAGGGAACAGTAAATCCTGTCGCTGGGTTCTGGTGTTGGCTTTTTGTTTTGTTTTGTTGTTCCTTTTGTTTTCATGGGGAGAAGTAAAACAGAAGTATGCTTTGAGTACATATGTTTTTGTCTCTGGTGACAGTAGACGCCCCTGAAGTCTTAAGTGTTCAAGGCCTGCCTGGTTACACAGCAAGTTCCAAGACAACCTCCAAAGCAATACAGAGAAACCCTGTCTCAGAAACATTAATTAATTAATTAGCAATAGTTTGAAAATCAATATTACTTACTATAAGGGAGATCAGCATTAACCATGAAATAAGATATCCCAGAATTCTGTGTAATTTCTAGCCTTGTGACATTTTACCTCAGAAATTTGAGTGTTTCCAATCCTTTCTATTATAGAATGAAAATAAAATTATTTTCTCTATGTTCTTCTCTGTTTTACCAAACTATATGCATCACCTATAATAAAAAGAATAATTCCGAAATAATCTATAAGCCGAAAAGACGGTGAGTTCAGTGAGTGATAAGGAGCACAGTGGACATCTGGTTCAGAAAAGCCTTCTGGGGGTGATCAGGAAGCCGAAGGGAAGTCGATGTCCAGCAACTGACTCCCAGATGTTTTTGCCAAGCTGAGCCATTGACAAATGAGCCCTTGAGCAGACAACCGCCCAGTGAAAAACTGTTCCTGGGAGGAAGTAACAGTGATTTAGGACCACAGTGTATGGAAAGAGGCACTGGACCAGGAGAAGGAGGTTAAAATTAGAACAAGTCATGGGTGGGGAGAGGGGAGTTTTAAAACGTAAAAAGCATGCCCCCCCCCCAGTTCTGAATTCCCTTGGCTGAAAAACCAATGTGACTTTTATCCACTCAAGTGAACCAGGGTCAGCCCCAACTTTTAAAACATCTCTGCCTCCTGTCTCACTAAAAAGGGAGACTGGACCTTCTTATTACTCTAAGTCCTGTGAATTTTGTCTTCCTGACATTAAGCAGGAGATATAATTTGAAATTTACCACTGTGGTTAAGTGTTGAAAGTACTCAGTCTTCCCCACTAAAAGTTTCCCAATAACAAAGCTATATTTTCATTTTAATGCTATCGTTTCCTAGCTGACATCCTGGAGACACACAATCATTTGGGAATGGGTAAAGGTCTTCCTCTTTTTCTCTTCCTTTTATCTCCCTTCCTTAATATATTCTTGTCTTCTATTTTGTATTAGGTCAACTCTTCTACACATGGATTGTTGTGAGCCACAGCCTGCAATACACCAGGCACAGCCACCTTTGCCTCCAAACTCCTTGTGTCTCTAAACCATAAGAGAAAGATTGGGAACCTCTGAAATGTAAACCAAACATATTCTAGAAAGACAATGCCAGTTGAGTATCCTTTATGCCCAAACCAGGCTGGCCTTTGGCTCATAGCTCATAGCTCATAACCTGCCTCTGCCTCCCAAATGCTGGCATCAACAGTGTGTACCACCATGCCCCACCAAATTTTATGTTTTTAATATAATGGAATATTTGCATATATAAAAGGAGATATATTAGGACCTACTTGAGCCTCCGCACAAACTCATTTATGTTTCGCATAGATCTTCTACACACAACCCAGAAGCAATTTCATATGCTGTTTTCTGTTTGTAAATGAACAAGTTTCAACATGTAGAATTTTCTACTGTTCCAGGAAAAATAAAGAGCAGAGGCAGCTGGGTGGTAGTGGTGGTGGTGATGGTGTACGCTTTTAATCCCAGCACTCAGGAAGCAGAGGCAGGTAGCTCTCTCTGAGTTTGAGGCCAGCCTAGTCTACAGAGTGAGTTCCAGGACTACACAGAGAAACCCTGTCTCAAAACAAACAGACAAAAACCAGAGCAGAGGCAGCCTGGTCCCAAACCTTCAAGGTTCACAAAACTGTCTTGTGCAGTGCTCAAAACCCTTCAGATTTTGGAGCATTTGGGTTATGGTGCTGTGAAGAATATAATCCCCGGAAGTAGGGACCAGCTGAGGGGAAGGGCGGCACAGGGATGGCCAGAGAGGGAGGGCACTTAATCAGAACCAAGAATGATGGCATGTGTATATGAAGATGTCATAATAAAAACCATTAGTTTAATATGCTAACCTTACTTCAATTTAAGAAAATTTAAAGAGTGGTTAGCAGAGCAGCTGCCTGGGTGATTGGAATGTACTTTGGTGTTCACTAATTGTCTGATCTTACGTGAATTGCTTAATAGCTCCAAGCTTTAGTCTCCAAAACTGTTAAGTGAAGATAATAATAAACCCAACCGCCTCAAAGAGTTATTATAATGATAAAATAATTAAAGGAAAGTACTTAGTATAGTTGCTGGTCCATGCAGAACGCTCTATAAGGCTGCAGCTACTGTCTCAGAGACCACAAAGCCTAAATGTGCACTCTTATTACATTTTTACAACTGATCCACACCATGTATCCCCCAAATAAGCCAAGGAACTCAGCTTCAGAGCACTGACCCCCTACTGGTTGTCACTGCCCACTGGAAGTCCCTTTCCTTAGCTAGCCAGGCTGAAGGAATATCTGCTCTGGATTAAAGCAATAGGGGAGGGTGGAATCAATAGTCAAACGGTGGGGGAGATGCCGTCAAAATCAGATACCTAATGTAAGTTGTTATTCTAGAGTAGATATGTCACCATCATCAACCTTCAGGCAGCTTTAGACTAACGCCTGCCCTTGAGTCCTTGAGGGTGCAGCCGGTGTGCACAAACAGGACACTGTTCCAACAGCCCTTCTCCCTTGGAGCTTCTTTTGTAACATACATGTGGTTGAATCCCCATGTGACTATGAAAAAAGGGGGGGATGCCAGTCAAAGCAGAAGGGTTGCCATGAGTTCTAAGCCAGGCTGGGCTACTCAGTGAAACCCTGTTTCAAAGCCTCAAAACAAACCCGAAAGGAATGCCTTGGGGACTCACTTCAAGCACCCCAGTTTTTTGTTTTTTGTTTTTGTTTTTGTTTTTCTGCAAGTGTGGAGAAAGAAGAGGTTTCTTTACTATGCAGCACAAACGCAAAACATGGTTGGATCCTAGGTGGTGAGAGGAGAATGGGAACTGCCTAGAGCAGCTTGGGGACCGGGTCACTGCACCTACCAGCTGCTGCGGGGAGGGGGGCTTCTCCAGAGACGCAGGAAAGGGTCGCTGCACAGCAGACACGTCTGCATTTCTCTCTCCAGACAAGCAAATAAATTAGGATGACAGGCAGAGGTCCCCGAGGGCAGGGGGTGGGGAAAGTGCTTAGAAGTAAGGGAGGAGCCCTCCTAGACTCACCTCTTTTGTGCCGGGGAGTCTCAGGCTGGATGGTCTTGGCACTCACTGCCAAGCCAGGGGGAGGGGAGCCACATACTTCATTGCAGTGCCATTTTATAAGTGAGGCTCTGTGGCTGAAGAGATAGAAGCCGATTTGTTGAGGACTCTAAGGGATAGTTGGAAACCAGAAAACAAAGTGCTGGGAGAAAGAAAATGAAGCTGGAAATAGCCTGATGGCAGAATCATTGAGGGGAGAAAAATCCATGGGGATCTTGCATTCTAGACCTGTTTAGGGGCTACACAGGTTGGGCCATACAGGAAGGAAAGAGAGAAAAGGGAGCAGCCTGCTGTGCTGTGAAATAGAATATTTAACTGTGTAAAGATGTGTTTCGTTTGCTTATGCTACATTTGTTTCACTATGTAAAGATGTGTTGTTTTTGTTTTGGCTGCATTTAACTATGTTAAGATGTGTTGCTGTTTCACCTTGCCTGCCTAAGGCATCTGATTGGTTTAATAAAAAGCTGAACAGTCAATCGCTAGGAAGTAGACAGATAGGCTCCACTGGCAGGCAAAGAGAATACCTAGGAGGAAGAATCTAGGCTCAAAGAGAACAGGAAGAAAAAGAGGGAGGTGCCAGGGACCAGCCAGCCAGGCAGCTACTACTAGGCAGCCAGACAAGGAGGAAGCAGGGAAGTAGGACACACAGGATGAAAGAAATGAAAAACATAGATGAAGAGAAACAGGTTAATTAAAGTTAAAGAAGCTAGCCAGAAATACGCCTAAACTAAGGCAAGCATTCATAACTAATAATAAGTCTCCACGTCATGATTTGGGTCTGGCCGTCTGAGAAAGCCCGCTACACTGCTGAATGTTTAAAGCTCACAAAAAACCTAGAGCCCAGTAGTTCCAAGAGTTCTTCGTGTGCCACCTGGAGTCAAACTTTACAGAACTGTAGCACTTCCTCTTTCACTATTGAACCACTGTATTTCCTTAAGGCTGTTTCAAATTTTCCCCATTGGTGGGAACTGAATAAGGTTTGGGATATACCTAAAATTCACAGGCAAATGGGCAGAACTAGAAAAAAAAAATCTTAAGTGAGGTAACCCAAAACCAGAAAGACAAATATAGTATGTACTTACTCATAAGTAGATACCACACATAAAGCAAAAGATACCCAGCCTACAATTCACAACCCCAGAGAAGCTTGAACCCTCTTCCAGAAACAGATGGAAGCAGATGCAGAAATCCACAACTAACCAATGGGTCAGGCTCCTGGAGTACAATCGAAGTGAGGCAGGAGTGATAATATGAACAAAGGAGTTCAGACCATGATATGGAAACCCACAGAATCAGCTGACCAGAGCTAGTGAGAGATCGCTGACTCAGATCTGACAAATGGGGAACCTGCATAAGACCTAACTAGACTCCCTTAATATAGGTGACAATGGTGCAGCTGGAATAATATATAAGGCCACTGGCAGTGGGTCCAAGATCTAACTCTAATGCATAAACTGACTTAGTGGAGCCCATTTGATATGGAGAGATACCTTGTCCAGTTTAGACACGGGGGTGTGGGGGTGGCGAGGGGTCCAGCTTCAACTAGATTATGGGACAGACTTAGTAGACTTCCTAGGGGAGGCCTTACCCTCTCCGTGGAGCAGATGGGAGGAGGGTGGAGTGGATGGAATGGGAGGAAAGGAGGGAGGGGGAACTTGGATTGGAATGTAAAAAATAAATTTAAAAAAAAAAGGGAAAAAAAGATTTGGGATGTATATCCCCCAGAATATGGCACCTTGGTATTTCAGAAAATGGTAGAAACAGAGATTTCTCTAAACATCCCCTGGCCCTTTTGTTCTAAAGCAAGTAAAAAACAAAACAAAACAAAACAAAACAAACAAAAACCCTAGATGAATCTCTCCACTCAGTTTCTCTTTCTAGGCACAAGGCCAGATCACTTCTATACTCCTCACCTTGTAAATGAGTCTGATCTTTTATTTCATGCTCATTTTGTACCTTTAAGGTCTTTATTCTGATAAATCCCTGTATGCACTGTCTTATGAGGCTTTAGGGCTCTGATTTGGGGAGGTTCACAATAGTTGTATGCTTTTGAAGGAAAACAAATACTGAATTTTAAAATTTTGTCTATTATTCATTTAGTCTAGTTTTGTTTTGTCTTGTTATTTTTAATTTAATTTAATTTAATTTTGTTTTGTTTTTTTGTCTGAGCGGGAGTAGCTCAGGCTGACCTCAGGCTTCTGAAGACCAGGATTATAGAACTGCACCAACATGCCTGGCTTTAAATTTTTAATACTGGATTTCCCACCTACCCTCAATATTACAAAATGCTACAAATAATAAAAAATAATCTTAAGAATAACTTACCTTTATTTAAACAGAGAAAAAAAGTCTATTTCCAGCTTTAGTTGTCATGAAAGCCATGGGTGCTGACCCTACGGCAACACTAATAATGTCCCAGTCATGTACTGCTGACACTCAGTTACTGCTGATATAGTATTGGTAAGTTGACTAACAACCATTATGTAAACACTGTAAATCCACACTTTTTACCTCAGCAACCTGCTATGTTTAGGGCTTCCGATCTTCTGCCCAAACACCATCATCTCATTAATTCATCACAGTGGCCCAACAGTGTCCAGCTTTTCAAAGGCTTTCAGATAAGCCTCGTAATCAAGAGTCTCTTGAGATGGCAAAGGCCTGCACTGTTGTTCTATATCATTGCTCTATATTGTTTTGCTGCTCATAAGCTTGCTTCTTTTTAAAAATCACATTCTTTCACCTGTATATACAAGTGCTCATGTACATGCACACACCATGGCACCCGTGTGGAAGTCAGAGAACAATTTGCAGGAGTCTGTTCTCTCCTTCCACCATGTGGGTCAGCAGGCTTAAAGGCAAACACCTTGACCCCCTGAGCCATCTCAACTCACCAGCCCTGACTAGCTTTTTCCACTTTTGTCTTAGTTAGGGTTTCTATTACTGTGAAAAGACACCATGACCATAGCATAAAGGAAGAATATTCTTCTTATAAAGGAAGAATATTTAATTGGGGTGACTTACATTTGCAGAGGTTTAGTCTGTTATCATCATGGGTGACATGGCAGTGTGCAGGAAGACATGGTGCTGGAGAAGTGGCTGAGAGTCCCACATCTTGACTGGAAGGTAACAGGAAGTGGTCATGAGACACTGCATGTGACTTGAGCATATATGAAACCTCAAAGCCCACCTCCACAGTGACACACTTCCTCCAACAAGACTACAAGCACTCTAACAAGCCACATCTCCTAATAATGCCACTCTCTTTGGGAACCATTTTCTTTCAAACACCACATTTTCTCCCTCCCACCCCCATCTCATTTTTAGAGAAAGTGTTTCTTTGTAGCTCTGTAGACTAGGCTAGTCTTGAACTCACAGACAGAAATGCTGCCCAAGTTACTCTTGAGTCTTAAACTCATGAACCCAAACAATCTTCTCATCTCAGCCTCCTGAGTGCTGTGACTCAGGCGCCTGCTAGCATGCCCAGATTGGGTACACACTTCAAAAACAAACTCTTAAAACATTTCCTGGGTGTGCTTGGTAGTTTTATGTCAACTTGACACAAGCTAGAGTCATCTGAGAGCAGAGAACTTCAATTGAGAAAATGCCTTCATAAGAAAGGACTGTAGGCAAGCCTGTAGGACATTTTTTTTTATTAGTGATTGATGGGAAAGGGCCCTGCCTAGGTGGTCCTGGGTTCTATAAGAAAACAGGCTGAGCAAGCTATGGCGAGCAAGTCAGTAAGCAGCACCCTCCATAACCTCTGCATCAGCTCCTGCCTCCAGATTCCTGCCCTGTTTCCTTCAGTAATGAACAGTGGACATGTAAGCCAAATAAACCCTTTCCTCCCCAAGTAGCTTTTGGTGATGGTGTTTCATCACAGCAATAGCAATCCTGACTAGGACACCTGGTTTGTACCTTGCTTTTTTCCAGTTAATTGTGTATCTTGGAAGCCTTCAATAAGCATCTAGTGTAGCTTTTATACTCATTTCAATTTCTTAATCATCCCACGAGGTAGAAACCATTGTTACTCTGTTTTCCGTATGAGAAAATGGGCACAAATATTAAATGATTTACCCAAATTCGTGCAGCACAGGCTTGCATTTGGGTTGGCTCTTAGACCCAAGCACTTCACAAAGACACTGAAGCACCTGTGCTGTGTGTAGATGATTAGAACTGAAAAGCCAGGAAGCTCTTTCCAGCTAAAGAAACGGAGACCAGAGCAGCCACGTGCATGGTCAAAAGGGACCCAGCTACTTGCAGAATGGGAAGAAGAGAAGTTGATGCTAAGAGAACATGTGCAAAACCTCCAAGACTAGATCATCAGGGAGCAGAAGACTCCTCTGGTCTCCTGGGTCAACAGTTTCCTTAGCCCTCCTTGGTTTCCAACTCTGATGCAATTTCATACACACCGGCAGCTCTCAGCCTCCCACCTCAGGTGTATGAACACCAAGTGCAGCTTGAAAGGGGGTTACTTATGCCCTCCAGACAACCCTTAATTTGGAGGGTAAGAGCTGGTAGAGAAATGTACCAGACTGACATCGCTCAGGGAGACACCCTGTGAACGACTCAGGAGATCTCCACGGAATAGAGGCCTGCTGCCAGGACCAGCCATCCAAAGAGTGCTTCCTTCGTTGTTTTCTTCTCTTTCCCAGTCTTCTCATGCCCTCTCTCTTTCTGGATCCCTGCACAGTTTTCAGCTGTGCCATTTCAAATATGCACGTGTTAAAGGAGTTGACAAAAGATCTGAGCGAGGAGGAGCATCAAACCAGATGGGGTTGGAATTGTAGGGTGACGACAGACCACAGAGAATTGCAGGTGACAGTGAGCATGCCATACTCTGCTTCTTGGTGGAGAGCAAGCAGATGGGCACAGCAGGTAGTTCTAACAGTAGTTCAGCCAGCAGAGAATTGAGGTTCGCACTGCGAGGTTAACAGAGGTGGTGAAAATAATTGGGCAGCTTGAGATAGATTTAAAAAGCAGCATGGCTGACACTGCTTATTGATTGGCTGAACAAAAGGAAGGGACCAAGGATGATTTTGTTCAAGGAACTGAGTGGATGGTGGTAGCCTGAGAATGGAAAGAACAAGATTGGGCAGGAAAAGCAAGTGTGTAATTTTGTCTTTGTAAACTCTGAGATGTCTGCATGGTAGCCAAACAGAAACATCACGTATGTGTTTAGATGTGTGAGTCAGGATGGAAAGGAATGGCAAGAACTGTAGTTTAGGGGCC